>NW_028226011.1:0-90824 GCF_052327205.1 Somniosus microcephalus
TCCTTCTTCTACTTCTTCTGCTTCACCCTCCAGACTTCACCTTCTCCTTCTCCTTCTTCTACTTCTTCTGATTCACCCTCCGGACTTCACCTTCTCCTTCTCCTTCTTCTGCTTCTTCTGATACACCCTCCAGACTTCACCTTCTCCTTCTCCTTGTTCTGCTTCTTCTGCTTCACCCTCCAGATATCACCTTCTCCTTCTCCTTCTTCTGCTTCTTCTGCTTCACCCTCCTGACTTCACCTTCTCCTTCTCCTTCTTCTACTTCTTCTGATTCACCCTCCAGACTTCACATTCTCCATCTCCTTCTTCTGCTTCTTCTGCTTCACCCTCCAGACTTCACCTTCTCCTTCTCCTTCTTCTGCTTCTTCTGCTTCACCCCCCTGACTTCACCTTCTCCTTCTCCTTCTTCTACTTCTTCTGATTCACCCTCCAGACTTCACCTTCTCCTTCTCCTTCTTCTACTTCTTCTGAATCACCCTCCAGTCTTCACCTTCTCCTTCTCCTTCTTCTGCTTCTTCTGATTCACCCTCCAGACTTCACCTTCTCCTTCTCCTTCGTCTACTTCTTCCGATTCACCCTCCAGACTACACCTTCTCCTTCTCCTTCTTCTACTTCTTCTGATTCACCCTCCAGACTTCACCTTCTCCTTCTCCTTCTTCTACTTCTTGTGATTCACCCTCCAGACTTCACCTTCTCCTTCTCCTTCATCTACTTCTTCTGATTCACACTCCAGACTTCACCTTCTCCTTCTCCTTCTTCTACTTCTTCTGCTTCTCCATCCAGACTTCACCTTCTCCTTCTCCTTCTTCTGCTTCTTCTGATTCACCCATCCAGACATCACCTTCTCCTTCTCCTTCTTCTACTTCTGCTGATTCACCCTCCAGACTTCACCTTCTCCTTCGCCTTTTTCTACATCTTCTGATTCACCCTCCAGACTTCACCTTCTCCTTCTCCTTCTTCGACTTCTTCTGATTCACCCTCCTGACTTCACCTTCTCCTTCTCCTTCTTCTGCATCTTCTGCTTCACCCTCCAGACTTCATCTTCTCCTTCTCCTTCTTCTGCTTCTTCTGCTTCACCCTCCAGACTTCACCTTCTCCTTCTCCTTCTTCTGCTTCTTCTGCTTCACCCTCCTGACTACACCTTCTCCTTTTCCTTCTTCTACTTCTTCTGATTCACCCTCCAGACTTCACCTTCTCCTTCTCCTTCTTCTGCTTCTTCTGCTTTACCCTCCAGACTTCACCTTCTCCTTCTCCTTCATCTGCTTCTTCTGCTTCGCCCTCCAGACTTCACCTTCTCCTTCTCCTTCTTCTGCTTCTTCTGCTTCACCCTCCAGACTTCACCTTCTCCTTCTCCTTCTTCTGCTTCTTCTGCTTCACCCTCCTGACTTCACCTTCTCCTTCTCCTTCTTCTACTTCTTCTGATTCACCCTCCAGACTTCACCTTCTCCTTCTCCTTCTTCTGCTTCTTCTGCTTCACCCTCCAGACTTCACCTTCTCCTTCTCCTTCTTCTGCTTCTTCTGCTGCGCCCTCCAGACTTCACCTTCTCCTTCTCCTTCTTCTGCTTCTTCTGCTTCACCCTCCTGACTTCACCTTCTCCTTCTCCTTCTTCTACTTCTTCTGCTTCACCCCCCTGACTTCACATTCTCCTTCTCCTTCTTCTTCTTCTTCTGATTCACCCTCCTTACTTCACCTTCTCCTTCTCCTTTTTCTGCTTCTTCTGATTCACCCTCCTGACTTCACCTTCTCCTTCTCCTTCTTCTGCTTCTTCTGATTCACCCTCCAGACTTCACCTTCTCCTTCTCCTTCTTCTGCTTCTTCTGATTCACCCTCCATACTTCACCTTCTCCTTCTCCTTATTCTGCTTCTTCTGATTCACCCTCCAGACCTCACCTTCTCCTTCTCCATTTCTCCTTCTCCTGATTCACCCTCCAGACTTCATCTTCTCCTTCTCCTTCTTCTGCTTCTTCTGATTCACCCTCCAGACTTCACCTTCTCCTTCTCCTTCTTCTGCTTCTTCTGATTCTCCCTCCAGACTTCACCTTCTCCTTCTCCTTCTTCTACTTCTTCTGATTCACCCTCCAGACTTCACCTTCTCCTTCTCCTTCTTCTACTTCTTCTGATTCACCCTCCAGTCTTCACCTTCTCCTTCTCCTTCTTCTGCTTCTTCTGCTTCACCCTCCAGACTTCACCTTCTCCTTCCCTTTCTTCTACTTCTTCTGATTCACCCTCCAGACTTCACCTTCTCCTTCTCCTTCTTCTGCTTCTTCTGATTCACCCTCCAGACTACACCTTCTCCTTCTCCTTCTTCTGCTTCTTCTGATTCACCCTCCAGACTTCACCTTCTCCTTCTCCTTCTTCTACTTCTTCTGATTCACCCTCCAGACTTCATCTTCTCCTTCTCCTTCTTCTGCTTCTTCTGATTCACCCTCCAGACTTCACCTTCTCCTTCTCCTTCTTCTGCTTCTTCTGATTCACCCTCCAGACTTCACCTTCTCCTTCTTCTGCTTCTTCTGCTTCACCCTCCTGACTTCACCTTCTCCTTCTCCTTCTTCTACTTCCTCTGATTCACCCTCCTGACTTCACCTTCTCCTTCTCCTTCTTCTACTTCTTCTGCTTCACCCTCCAGACTTCACCTTCTCCTTCTCCTTCTTCTACTTCTTCTGATTCACCCTCCAGACTTCACCTTCTCCTTCTCCTTCTTCTGCTTCTTCTGATACACCCTCCAGACTTCACCTTCTCCTTCTCCTTGTTCTGCTTCTTCTGCTTCACCCTCCAGATATCACCTTCTCCTTCTCCTTCTTCTGCTTCTTCTGCTTCACCCTCCTGACTTCACCTTCTCCTTCTCCTTCTTCTACTTCTTCTGATTCACCCTCCAGACTTCACATTCTCCATCTCCTTCTTCTGCTTCTTCTGCTTCACCCTCCAGACTTCACCTTCTCCTTCTCCTTCTTCTGCTTCTTCTGCTTCACCCCCCTGACTTCACCTTCTCCTTCTCCTTCTTCTACTTCTTCTGATTCACCCTCCAGACTTCACCTTCTCCTTCTCCTTCTTCTACTTCTTCTGAATCACCCTCCAGTCTTCACCTTCTCCTTCTCCTTCTTCTGCTTCTTCTGATTCACCCTCCAGACTTCACCTTCTCCTTCTCCTTCTTCTGCTTCTTCTGGTTCACCCAACAGACTTCACCTTCTCCTTCTCCTTCTTCTGCTTCTTCTGATTCACCCTTCAGACTTCACCTTCTCCTTCTCCTTCTTCTGCTTCTTCTGATTCACCCTCCAGACCTCACCTTCTCCTTCTCCTTCTTCTACTTCTTCTGATTCACCCTCCAGACTTCATCTTCTCCTTCTCCTTCTTCTGCTTCTTCTGATTCACCCTCCAGACTTCACCTTCTCCTTCTCCTTCTTCTGCTTCTTCTGATTCACCCTCCTGACTTCACCTTCTCCTTCTCCTTCTTCTGCTTCTTCTGATTCACCCTCCAGACTTCACCTTCTCCTTCTCCTTCTTCTACTTCTTCTGATTCACCCTCCAGACTTCACCTTCTCCTTCTACTTCTTCTGCTTCTTCTGATTCACCCTCCAGACTTCACCTTCTCCTTCTCCTTCTTCTGCTTCTTCTGCTTCACCCTCCAGACTTCACCTTCTGCTTCCCTTTCTTCTACTTCTTCTGATTCACCCTCCAGACTTCACCTTCTCCTTCTCCTTCTTCTGCTTCTTCTGATTCACCCTCCAGACTTCACCTTCTCCTTCTCCTTCTTCTGCTTCTTCTGATTCACCCTCCAGACTTCACCTTCTCCTTCTCCTTCTTCTACTTCTTCTGATTCACCCTCCAGACTTCATCTTCTCCTTCTCCTTCTTCTGCTTCTTCTGATTCACCCTCCAGACTTCACCTTCTCCTTCTCCTTCTTCTGCTTCTTCTGATTCACCCTCCAGACTTCACCTTCTCCTTCTTCTGCTTCTTCTGCTTCACCCTCCTGACTTCACCTTCTCCTTCTCCTTCTTCTACTTCCTCTGATTCACCCTCCTGACTTCACCTTCTCCTTCTCCTTCTTCTACTTCTTCTGCTTCACCCTCCAGACTTCACCTTCTCCTTCTCCTTCTTCTACTTCTTCTGATTCACCCTCCAGACTTCACCTTCTCCTTCTCCTTCTTCTGCTTCTTCTGATACACCCTCCAGACTTCACCTTCTCCTTCTCCTTGTTCTGCTTCTTCTGCTTCACCCTCCAGATATCACCTTCTCCTTCTCCTTCTTCTGCTTCTTCTGCTTCACCCTCCTGACTTCACCTTCTCCTTCTCCTTCTTCTACTTCTTCTGATTCGCCCTCCAGACTTCACATTCTCCATCTCCTTCTTCTGCTTCTTCTGCTTCACCCTCCAGACTTCACCTTCTCCTTCTCCTTCTTCTGCTTCTTCTGCTTCACCCCCCTGACTTCACCTTCTCCTTCTCCTTCTTCTACTTCTTCTGATTCACCCTCCAGACTTCACCTTCTCCTTCTCCTTCTTCTACTTCTTCTGAATCACCCTCCAGTCTTCACCTTCTCCTTCTCCTTCTTCTGCTTCTTCTGATTCACCCTCCAGACTTCACCTTCTCCTTCTCCTTCTTCTGCTTCTTCTGGTTCACCCAACATACTTCACCTTCTCCTTCTCCTTCTTCTGCTTCTTCTGATTCACCCTTCAGACTTCACCTTCTCCTTCTCCTTCTTCTGATTCACCCTCCAGACCTCACCTTCTCCTTCTCCTTCTTCTACTTCTTCTGATTCACCCTCCAGACTTCATCTTCTCCTTCTCCTTCTTCTGCTTCTTCTGATTCACCCTCCAGACTTCACCTTCTCCTTCTCCTTCTTCTGCTTCTTCTGATTCACCCTCCTGACTTCACCTTCTCCTTCTCCTTCTTCTGCTTCTTCTGATTCACCCTCCAGACTTCACCTTCTCCTTCTCCTTCTTCTACTTCTTCTGATTCACCCTCCAGACTTCACCTTCTCCTTCTACTTCTTCTGCTTCTTCTGATTCACCCTCCAGACTTCACCTTCTCCTTCTCCTTCTTCTGCTTCTTCTGATTCACCCTCCAGACTTCACCTTCTCCTTCTCCTTCTTCTGCTTCTTCTGATTCACCCTCCAGACTTCACCTTCTCCTTCTCCTTCTTCTGCTTCTTCTGATTCACCCTCCAGACTTCATCTTCTCCTTCTCCTCCTTCTACTTCTTCTGATTCACCCTCCAGACTTCACCTTCTCCTTCTCCTTCTTCTGCTTCTTCTGATTCGCCCTCCAGACTTCACCTTCTCCTTCTCCTTCGTCTACTTCTTCTGATTCACCCTCCAGACTACACCTTCTCCTTCTCCTTCTTCTACTTCTTCTGATTCACCCTCCAGACTTCACCTTCTCCTTCTCCTTCTTCTGCTTCTTCTGATTCACCCACCAGACTTCACCTTCTCCTTCTCCTTCTTCTACTTCTTCTGATTCACCCTCCAGACTTCACCTTCTCCTTCTCCTTCATCTACTTCTTCTGATGCACACTCCAGACTTCACCTTCTCCTTCTCCTTCTTCTACTTCTTCTGCTTCTCCATCCAGACTTCACCTTCTCCTTCTCCTTCTTCTGCTTCTTCTGATTCACCCATCCAGACATCACCTTCTCCTTCTCCTTCTTCTACTTCTGCTGATTCACCCTCCAGACTTCACCTTCTCCTTCGCCTTTTTCTACATCTTCTGATTCACCCTCCAGACTTCACCTTCTCCTTCTCCTTCTTCGACTTCTTCTGATTCACCCTCCTGACTTCAACTTCTCCTTCTCCTTCTTCTGCATCTTCTGCTTCACCCTCCAGACTTCATCTTCTCCTTCTCCTTCTTCTGCTTCTTCTGCTTCACCCTCCAGACTTCACCTTCTCCTTCTCCTTCTTCTGCTTCTTCTGCTTCACCCTCCTGACTACACCTTCTCCTTTTCCTTCTTCTACTTCTTCTGATTCACCCTCCAGACTTCACCTTCTCCTTCTCCTTCTTCTGCTTCTTCTGCTTTACCCTCCAGACTTCTCCTTCTCCTTCTCCTTCATCTGCTTCTTCTGCTTCGCCCTCCAGACTTCACCTTCTCCTTCTCCTTCTTCTGCTTCTTCTGCTTCACCCTCCAGACTTCACCTTCTCCTTCTCCTTCTTCTGCTTCTTCTGCTTCACCCTCCTGACTTCACCTTCTCCTTCTCCTTCTTCTACTTCTTCTGATTCACCCTCCAGACTTCACCTTCTCCTTCTCCTTCTTCTGCTTCTTCTGCTTCACCCTCCAGACTTCACCTTCTCCTTCTCCTTCTTCTGCTTCTTCTGCTGCGCCCTCCAGACTTCACCTTCTCCTTCTCCTTCTTCTGCTTCTTCTGCTTCACCCTCCTGACTTCACCTTCTCCTTCTCCTTCTTCTACTTCTTCTGCTTCACCCCCCTGACTTCACATTCTCCTTCTCCTTCTTCTGCTTCTTCTGATTCACCCTCCTTACTTCACCTTCTCCTTCTCCTTTTTCTGCTTCTTCTGATTCACCCTCCTGACTTCACCTTCTCCTTCTCCTTCTTCTGCTTCTTCTGATTCACCCTCCAGACTTCACCTTCTCCTTCTCCTTCTTCTGCTTCTTCTGATTCACCCTCCAGACTTCACCTTCTCCTTCTCCTTATTCTGCTTCTTCTGATTCACCCTCCAGACCTCACCTTCTCCTTCTCCATTTCTACTTCTCCTGATTCACCCTCCAGACTTCATCTTCTCCTTCTCCTTCTTCTGCTTCTTCTGATTCACCCTCCAGACTTCACCTTCTCCTTCTCCTTCTTCTGCTTCTTCTGATTCTCCCTCCAGACTTCACCTTCTCCTTCTCCTTCTTCTACTTCTTCTGATTCACCCTCCAGACTTCACCTTCTCCTTCTCCTTCTTCTACTTCTTCTGATTCACCTTCCAGTCATCACCTTCTCCTTCTCCTTCTTCTGCTTCTTCTGCTTCACCCTCCAGACTTCACCTTCTCCTTCCCTTTCTTCTACTTCTTCTGATTCACCCTCCAGACTTCACCTTCTCCTTCTCCTTCTTCTGCTTCTTCTGATTCACCCTCCAGACTTCACCTTCTCCTTCTCCTTCTTCTGCTTCTTCTGATTCACCCTCCAGACTTCACCTTCTCCTTCTCCTTCTTCTACTTCTTCTGATTCACCCTCCAGACTTCATCTTCTCCTTCTCCTTCTTCTGCTTCTTCTGATTCACCCTCCAGACTTCACCTTCTCCTTCTCCTTCTTCTGCTTCTTCTGATTCACCCTCCAGACTTCACCTTCTCCTTCTTCTGCTTCTTCTGCTTCACCCTCCTGACTTCACCTTCTCCTTCTCCTCCTTCTACTTCTTCTGATTCACCCTCCTGACTTCACCTTCTCCTTCTCCTTCTTCTACTTCTTCTGCTTCACCCTCCAGACTTCACCTTCTCCTTCTCCTTCTTCTACTTCTTCTGATTCACCCTCCAGACTTCACCTTCTCCTTCTCCTTCTTCTGCTTCTTCTGATTCACCCTCCAGACTTCACCTTCTCCTTCTTCTTCTTCTGCTTCTTCTGATTCACCCTCCAGACTTCACCTTCTCCTTCTCCTTCTTCTGCTTCTTCTGATTCACCCTACAGACTTCACCTTCTCCTTCTCCTTCTTCTACTTCTTCTGATTCACCCTCCAGACTTCACCTTCTACTTCTCCTTCTTCTACTTCTTCTGATTCACCCTCCAGACTTCACCTTCTCCTTCTCCTTCTTCTACTTCTTCTGCTTCTCCCTCCAGACTTCACCTTCTCCTTCTCCTTCTTCTGCTTCTTCTGATTCACACTCCAGACTTCACCTTCTCCTTCTCCTTCTTCTACTTCTTCTGATTCACCCTCCAGACTTCACCTTCTCCTTCTCCTTCTTCTACTTCTTCTGATTCACCCTCCGGACTTCACCTTCTCCTTCTCCTGCTTCTGCTTCTCCTGATTCACCCTCCAGACTTCACCTTCTCCTTCTCCTTCTTCTGCTTCTTCTGCTTCACCCTCCAGACTTCACCTTCTCCTTCTCCTTCTTCTGCTTCTTCTGCTGCGCCCTCCAGACTTCACCTTCTCCTTCTCCTTCTTCTGCTTCTTCTGCTTCACCCTCCTGACTTCACCTTCTCCTTCTCCTTCTTCTACTTCTTCTGCTTCACCCCCCTGACTTCACATTCTCCTTCTCCTTCTTCTGCTTCTTCTGATTCACCCTCCTTACTTCACCTTCTCCTTCTCCTTTTTCTGCTTCTTCTGATTCACCCTCCTGACTTCACCTTCTCCTTCTCCTTCTTCTGCTTCTTCTGATTCACCCTCCAGACTTCACCTTCTCCTTCTCCTTCTTCTGCTTCTTCTGATTCACCCTCCAGACTTCACCTTCTCCTTCTCCTTATTCTGCTTCTTCTGATTCACCCTCCAGACCTCACCTTCTCCTTCTCCATTTCTACTTCTCCTGATTCACCCTCCAGACTTCATCTTCTCCTTCTCCTTCTTCTGCTTCTTCTGATTCACCCTCCAGACTTCACCTTCTCCTTCTCCTTCTTCTGCTTCTTCTGATTCTCCCTCCAGACTTCACCTTCTCCTTCTCCTTCTTCTACTTCTTCTGATTCACCCTCCAGACTTCACCTTCTCCTTCTCCTTCTTCTACTTCTTCTGATTCACCTTCCAGTCATCACCTTCTCCTTCTCCTTCTTCTGCTTCTTCTGCTTCACCCTCCAGACTTCACCTTCTCCTTCCCTTTCTTCTACTTCTTCTGATTCACCCTCCAGACTTCACCTTCTCCTTCTCCTTCTTCTGCTTCTTCTGATTCACCCTCCAGACTTCACCTTCTCCTTCTCCTTCTTCTGCTTCTTCTGATTCACCCTCCAGACTTCACCTTCTCCTTCTCCTTCTTCTACTTCTTCTGATTCACCCTCCAGACTTCATCTTCTCCTTCTCCTTCTTCTGCTTCTTCTGATTCACCCTCCAGACTTCACCTTCTCCTTCTCCTTCTTCTGCTTCTTCTGATTCACCCTCCAGACTTCACCTTCTCCTTCTTCTGCTTCTTCTGCTTCACCCTCCTGACTTCACCTTCTCCTTCTCCTCCTTCTACTTCTTCTGATTCACCCTCCTGACTTCACCTTCTCCTTCTCCTTCTTCTACTTCTTCTGCTTCACCCTCCAGACTTCACCTTCTCCTTCTCCTTCTTCTACTTCTTCTGATTCACCCTCCAGACTTCACCTTCTCCTTCTCCTTCTTCTGCTTCTTCTGATTCACCCTCCAGACTTCACCTTCTCCTTCTTCTTCTTCTGCTTCTTCTGATTCACCCTCCAGACTTCACCTTCTCCTTCTCCTTCTTCTGCTTCTTCTGATTCACCCTACAGACTTCACCTTCTCCTTCTCCTTCTTCTACTTCTTCTGATTCACCCTCCAGACTTCACCTTCTACTTCTCCTTCTTCTACTTCTTCTGATTCACCCTCCAGACTTCACCTTCTCCTTCTCCTTCTTCTACTTCTTCTGCTTCTCCCTCCAGACTTCACCTTCTCCTTCTCCTTCTTCTGCTTCTTCTGATTCACACTCCAGACTTCACCTTCTCCTTCTCCTTCTTCTACTTCTTCTGATTCACCCTCCAGACTTCACCTTCTCCTTCTCCTTCTTCTACTTCTTCTGATTCACCCTCCGGACTTCACCTTCTCCTTCTCCTGCTTCTGCTTCTCCTGATTCACCCTCCTGACTTCACCTTCTCCTTCTCCTTATTCTGCTTCTTCCGCTTCACCCTCCAGACTTCACCTTCTACTTCTCCTTCTTCTGCTTCTTCTGCTTCACCCTCCAGACTTCACCTTCTCCTTCTCCTTCTTCTGCTTCTTCTGCTTCACCCTCCTGACTTCACCTTCTCCTTCTCCTTCTTCTACTTCTTCTGATTCACCCTCCAGACTTCACCTTCTCCTACTTCTGCTTCTTCTGATTCACCCTCCAGACTTCACCTTCTCCTTCTCCTTCTTCTGCTTCTTCTGCTTCACCCTCCAGACTTCACCTTCTCCTTCTCCTTCTTCTGCTTCTTCTGCTTTACCCTCCAGATATCACCTTCTCCTTCTCCTTCTTCTGCTTCTTCTGCTTCACCCTCCTGACTTCACCTTCTCCTTCTCCTTCTTCGACTTCTTCTGATTCACCCTCCAGACTTCACATTCTCCATCTCCTTCTTCTGCTTCTTCTGCTTCACCCTCCAGACTTCACCTTCTCCTTCTCCTTCTTCTGCTTCTTCTGCTGCGCCCTCCAGACTTCACCTTCTCCTTCTCCTTCTTCTGCTTCTTCTGCTTCACCCCCCTGACTTCAACTTCTCTTCTCCTTCTTCTGCTTCTTCTCATTCACACTCCTAACTTCACCTTCTCCTTCTTCTGCTTCTTCTGATTCACCCTCCTGACGTCACCTTCTCCTTCTCCTTCTTCTGCTTCTTCTGATTCACCCTCCAGACTTCACCATCTCCTTCTCCTTCTTCTGCTTCTTCTGATTCACCCTCCAGACTTCACCTTCTCCTTCTCCTTCTTCTCCTTCTTCTGATTCACCCTCCAGACTTCATCTTCTCCTTCTCCTTCTTCTGCTTCTTCTGATTCACACTCCAGACTTCACCTTCTCCTTCTCCTTCTTCTACTTCTTCTGATTCACCCTCCAGACTTCACCTTCTCCTTCTCCTTCTTCTACTTCTTCTGATTTACCCTCCAGTCTTCACCTTCTCCTTCTCCTTCTTCTGCTTCTTCTGATTCACCCTCCAGACTTCACCTTCTCCTTCTCCTTCTTCTGCTTCTTCTGATTCACCCTTCAGACTTCACCTTCTCCTTCTCCTTCTTCTGCTTCTTCTGATTCACCCTCCAGACCTCACCTTCTCCTTCTGCTTCTTCTACTTCTTCTGATTCACCCTCCAGACTTCATCTTCTCCTTCTCCTTCTTCTGCTTCTTCTGATTCACCCTCCAGACTTCACCTTCTCCTTCTACTTCTTCTGCTTCTTCTGATTCACCCTCCAGACTTCACCTTCTCCTTCTTCTGCTTCTTCTGATTCACCCTCCAGACTTCACCTTCTCCTTCTCCTTCTTCTGCTTCTTCTGATTCACCCTCCAGACTTCACCTTCTCCTTCTCCTTCTTCTGCTTCTTCTGATTCACCCTCCAGACTTCACCTTCTCCTTCTCCTTCTTCTACTTCTTCTGATTCACCCTCCAGACTTCACCTTCTCCTTCTCCATCTTCTGCTTCTTCTGATTCACCCTCCAGACTTCACCTTCTCCTTCTCCTTCGTCTACTTCTTCTGATTCACCCTCCAGAGTACACCTTCGCCTTCTCCTTCTTCTTCTTCTTCTGATTCACCCTCCAGACTTCACCTTCTCCTTCTCCTTCTTCTGCTTCTTCTGATTCACCCTCCAGACTTCACCTTCTCCTTCTCCTTCTTCTACTTCTTCTGATTCACCCTCCAGACTTCACCTTCTCCTTCTCCTTCATCTACTTCTTCTGATTCACCCTCCAGACTTCACCTTCTCCTTCTCCTTCTTCTACTTCTTCTGCTTCTCCCTCCAGACTTCACCTTCTCCTTCTCCTTCTTCTGCTTCTTCTGATTCACCCATCCAGACTTCACCTTCTCCTTCTCCTTCTTCTACTTCTTCTGATTCACCCTCCAGACTTCACCTTCTCCTTCTGCTTTTTCTACATCTTCTGATTCACCCTCCAGACTTCACCTTCTCCTTCTCCGTCTTCTACTTCTTCTGATACACCCTCCTGACTTCACCTTCTCCTTCTCCTTCTTCTGCATCTTCTGCTTCACCCTCCAGACTTCACCTTCTCCTTCTCCTTCTTCTGCTTCCTCTGCTTCACCCTCCAGACTTCACCTTCTCCTTCTCCTTCTTCTGCTTCTTCTGCTTCACCCTCCTGACTTCACCTTCTCCTTTTCCTTCTTCTACTTCTTCTGATTCACCCTCCAGACTTCACCTTCTCCTTCTCCTTCTTCTGCTTCTTCTGCTTCACCCTCCAGACTTCACCTTCTCCTTCTCCTTCATCTGCTTCTTCTGCTTCGCCCTCCAGACTTCACCTTCTCCTTCTCCTTCTTCTGCTTCTTCTGCTTCACCCTCCAGACTTCACCTTCTCCTTCTCCTTCTTCTGCTTCTTCTGCTTCACCCTCCTGACTTCACCTTCTCCTTCTCCTTCTTCTGCTTCTTCTGATTCACCCTCCAGACTTCACCTTCTTCTTCTCCTTCTTCTGCTTCTTCTGCTTCACCCTCCAGACTTCACCTTCTCCTTCTCCTTCTTCTGCTTCTTCTGCTGCGCCCTCCAGACTTCACCTTCTCCTTCTCCTTCTTCTGCTTCTTCTGCTTCACCCTCCTGACTTCACCTTCTCCTTCTCCTTCTTCTACATCTTCTGCTTCACCCCCCTGACTTCACCTTCTCCTTCTCCTTCTTCTGCTTCTTCTGATTAACCCTCCTGACGTCACCTTCTCCTTCTCCTTCTTCTGCTTCTTCTGATTCACCCTCCAGACTTCATCATCTCCTTCTCCTTCTTCTGCTTCTTCTGATTCACCCTCCAGACTTCACCTTCTCCTTCTCCTTCTTCTCCTTCTTCTGATTCACCCTCCAGACTTCATCTTCTCCTTCTCCTTCTTCTGCTTCTTCTGATTCACCCTCCAGACTTCACCTTCTCCTTCTCCTTCTTCTACTTCTTCTGATTCACCCTCCAAACTTCACCTTCTCCTTCTCCTTCTTCTACTTCTTCTGATTCACCCTCCAGCCTTCACCTTCCCCTTCTCCTTCTTCTGCTTCTTCTGATTCACCCTCCAGACTTCACCTTCTCCTTCTCCTTCTTCTGCTTCTTCTGATTCACCCTTCAGACTTCACCTTCTCCTTCTCCTTCTTCTGCTTCTTCTGATTCATCCTCCAGACCTCACCTTCTCCTTCTGCTTCTTCTACTTCTTCTGATTCACCCTCCAGACTTCATCTTCTCCTTCTCCTTCTTCTGCTTCTTCTGATTCACCCTCCAGACTTCACCTTCTCCTTCTCCTTCTTCTGCTTCTTCTGATTCACCCTCCTGATTTCACCTTCTCCTTCTCCTTCTTCTGCTTCTTCTGATTCACCCTCCAAACTTCACCTTCTCCTTCTCCTTCTTCTACTTCTTCTGATTCACCCTCCACACTTCACCTTCTCCTTCTACTTCTTCTGCTTCTTCTGATTCACCCTCCAGACTTCACCTTCTCCTTCTTCTGCTTCTTCTGATTCACCCTCCAGACTTCACCGTCTCCTTCTCCTTCTTCTGCTTCTTCTGATTCACCCTCCAGACTTCACCTTCTCCTTCTCCTTCTTCTGCTTCTTCTGATTCACTCTCCAGACTTCACCTTCTCCTTCTCCTTCTTCTACTTCTTCTGATTCACCCTCCAGACTTCACCTTCTCCTTCTCCTTCTTCTGCTTCTTCTGATTCACCCTCCAGACTTCACCTTCTCCTTCTACTTCATCTACTTCTTCTGATTCACCCTCCAGACTTCACCTTCTCCTTCTCCTTCTTCTACTTCTTCTGCTTCTCCCTCCAGACTTCACCTTCTCCTTCTCCTTCTTCTGCTTCTTCTGATTCACCCATCCAGACTTCACGTTCTCCTTCTCCTTCTTCTACTTCTTCTGATTCACCCTCCAGACTTCACCTTCTCCTTCTCCTTTTTCTACATCTTCTGATTCACCCTCCAGACTTCACCTTCTCCTTCTCCTTCTTCTACTTCTTCTGATTCACCCTCCTGACTTCACCTTCTCCTTCTCCTTCTTCTGCATCTTCTGCTTCACCCTCCAGACTTCACCGTCTCCTTCTCCTTCTTCTGCTTCCTCTGCTTCACCCTCCAGACTTCACCTTCTCCTTCTCCTTCTTCTGCTTCTTCTGCTTCACCCTCCTGACTTCACCTTCTCCTTCTCCTTCTTCTACTTCTTCTGATTAACCCTCCAGACTTCACCTTCTCCTTCTCCTTCTTCTGCTTCTTCTGCTTCACCCTCCAGACTTCACCTTCTCCTTCTCCTTCATCTGCTTCTTCTGCTTCGCCCTCCAGACTTCACCTTCTCCTTCTTCTTCTGCTTCTTCTGCTTCACCCTCCAGACTTCACCTTCTCCTTCTCCTTCTTCTGCTTCTTCTGCTTCACCCTCCTGACTTCACCTTCTCCTTCTCCTTCTTCTGCTTCTTCTGATTCACCCTCCAGACTTCACCTTCTTCTTCTCCTTCTTCTGCTTCTTCTGCTTCACCTTCCAGACTTCACCTTCTCCTTCTCCTTCTTCTGCTTCTTCTGCTGCGCCCTCCAGACTTCACCTTCTCCTTCTCCTTCTTCTGCTTCTTCTGCTTCACCCTCCTGACTTCACCTTCTCCTTCTCCTTCTTCTACATCTTCTGCTTCACCCCCTGGCTTCACCTTCTCCTTCTCCTTCTTCTGCTTCTTCTGATTCACTCTCCAGACTTCACCTTCTCCTTCTCCTTATTCTGCTTCTTCTGATTCACCCTCCAGTCCTCACCTTCTCCTTCTCCATTTCTACTTCTTCTGATTCACCCTCCAGACTTCACCTTCTCCTTCTCCTTCTTCTGCTTCTTCTGCTTCACCCTCCAGACTTCACCTTCTCCTTCTCCTTCTTCTGCTTCTTCTGCTGCGCCCTCCAGACTTCACCTTCTCCTTCTCCTTCTTCTGCTTCTTCTGCTTCACCCTCCTGACTTCACCTTCTCCTTCTCCTTCTTCTACATCTTCTGCTTCACCCCCCTGACTTCACCTTCTCCTTCTCCTTCTTCTGCTTCTTCTGATTCACCCTCCTTACTTCACCTTCACCTTCTCCTTCTTCTGCTTCTTCTGATTCACCCTCCTGACTTCACCTTCTCCTTCTCCTTCTTCTGCTTCTTCTGATTCACCCTCCAGACGTCACCTTCTCCTTCTCCTTCTTCTGCTTCTTCTGATTCACCCTCCAGACTTCACCTTCTCCTTCTCCTTATTCTGCTTCTTCTGATTCACCCTCCAGACCTCACCTTCTCCTTCTCCATTTCTACTTCTTCTGATTCACCCTCCAGACTTCATCTTCTCCTTCTCCTTCTTCTGCTTCTTCTGATTCACCCTCCAGACTTCACCTTCTCCTTCTCCTTCTTCTGCTTCTTCTGATTCACCCTCCAGACTTCACCTTCTCCTTCTCCTTCTTCTACTTCTTCTGATTCACCCTCCAGACTTCACCTTCTCCTTCTCCTTCTTCTACTTCTTCTGATTCACCCTCCAGTCTTCACCTTCTCCTACTCCTTCTTCTGCTTCTTCTGCTTCACCCTCCAGACTTCACCTTCTCCTTCCCTTTCTTCTGCTTCTTCTGATTCATCCTCCAGACTTCACCTTCTCCTTCTCCTTCTTCTACTTCTTCTGCTTCTCCCTCCAGACTTCACCTTCTCCTTCTCCTTCTTCTGCTTCTTCTGATTCACACTCCAGACTTCACCTTCTCCTTCTCCTTCTTCTACTTCTTCTGATTCACCCTCCAGACTTCACCTTCTCCTTCTCCTTCTTCTGCTTCTCCTGCTTCACCCTCCTGACTTCACATTCTCCTTCTCCTTCTTCTACTTCTTCTGATTCACCCTCCAGACTTCACCTTCTCCTTCTCCTTCTTCTACTTCTTCTGATTCACCCTCCAGACTTCACCTTCTCCTTCTCCTTCTTCTGCTTCTCCTGCTTCACCCTCCTGACTTCACATTCTCCTTCTCCTTCTTCTACTTCTTCTGATTCACCCTCCAGACTTCACCTTCTCCTTCTCCTTCTTCTGCTTCTTCTGCTTCACCCTCCAGACTTCACCTTCTCCTTCTCCTTCTTCTGCTTCTTCTGCTTCACCCTCCAGATATCACCTTCTCCTTCTCCTTCTTCTGCTTCTTCTGCTTCACCCTCCTGACTTCACCTTCTCCTTCTCCTTCTTCTACTTCTTCTGATTCACCCTCCAGACTTCACATTCTCCATCTCCTTCTTCTGCTTCTTCTGCTTCACCCTCCAGACTTCACCTTCTCCTTCTCCTTCTTCTGCTTCTTCTGCTGCGCCCTCCAGACTTCACCTTCTCCTTCTCCTTCTTCTGCTTCTTCTGCTTCACCCCCCTGACTTCACCTTCTCTTCTCCTTCTTCTGCTTCTTCTGATTCACACTCCTAACTTCACCTTCTCCTTCTCCTTCTTCTGCTTCTTCTGATTCACCCTCCTGACTTCACCTTCTCCTTCTCCTTCTTCTGCTTCTTCTGATTCACCCTCCAGACTTCACCATCTCCTTCTCCTTCTTCTGCATCTTCTGCTTCACCCTCCAGACTTCACCTTCTCCTTCTCCTTCTTCTACTTCTTCTGATTCACCCTCCAGACTTCACCTTCTCCTTCTCCTTCTTCTGCTTCTTCTGCTTCATCCTCCAGACTTCACCTTCTCCTTCTCCTTCATCTGCTTCTTCTGCTTCGCCCTCCAGACTTCACCTCCTCCTTCTCCTTCTTCTGCTTCTTCTGCTTCACCCTCCAGACTTCACCTTCTCTTTCTCCTTCTTCTGCTTCTTCTGCTTCACCCTCCTGACTTCACCGTCTCCTTCTCCTTCTTCTACTTCTTCTGATTCACCCTCCAGACTTCACCTTCTCCTTCTCCTTCTTCTGCTTCTTCTGCTTCACCCTCCTGACTTCACCTTCTCCTTCTCCTTATTCTACATCTTCTGCTTCACCCCCCTGACTTCACCTCCTCCTTCTCCTTCTTCTGCTTCTTCTGATTCACCCTCCTTACTTCACCTACACCTTCTCCTTCTTCTGCTTCTGCTGATTCACCCTCCTGACTTCACCTTCTCCTTCTCCTTCTTCTGCTTCTTCTGATTCACCCTCCAGACTTCACCTTCTCCTTCTCCTTCTTCTGCTTCTTCTGATTCACCCTCCAGACTTCACCTTCTCCTTCTCCTTATTCTGCTTCTTCTGATTCACCCTCCAGACCTCACCTTCTCCTTCTCCATTGCTACTTCTTCTGATTCACCCTCCAGACTTCATCTTCTCCTTCTCCTTCTTCTGCTTCTTCTGATTCACCCTCCAGACTTCACCTTCTCCTTCTCCTTCTTCTGCTTCTTCTGATTCACCCTCCAGACTTCACCTTCTCCTTCTCCTTCTTCTACTTCTTCTGATTCACCCTCCAGACTTCACCTTCTCCTTCTCCTTCTTCTACTTCTTCTGATTCACCCTCCAGTCTTCACCTTCTCCTACTCCTTCTTCTGCTTCTTCTGCTTCACCCTCCAGACTTCACCTTCTCCTTCCCTTTCTTCTGCTTCTTCTGATTCACCCTCCAGACTTCACCTTCTCCTTCTCCTTCTTCTGATTCTTCTGATTCACCCTCCAGACTTCACCTTCTCGTTCTCCTTCTTCTGCTTCTTTTGATTCACGCTCCTGACTTCACCTTCTCCTTCTCCTTCTTCTGCTTCTTCTGATTCACCCTCCTGACTTCACCTTCTCCTTCTCCTTCTTCTACTTCTTCTGCTTCACCCTCCAGACTTCACCTTCTCCTTCTCCTTCTTCTACTTCTTCTGATCCACCCTCCAGACTTCACCTTCTCCTTCTCCTTCTTCTGCTTCTTCTGATTCACCCTCCAGACTTCACCTTCTCCTTCTCCTTCTTCTGCTTCTTCTGATTCACCCTCCAGACTTCACCTTCTCCTTCTCCTTCTTCTACTTCTTCTGATTCACCCTCCAGACTTCACATTCTCCATCTCCTTCTTCTGCTTCTTCTGCTTCACCCTCCAGACTTCACCTTCTCCTTCTCCTTCTTCTGCTTCTTCTGCTGCGCCCTCCAGACTTCACCTTCTCCTTCTCCTTCTTCTGCTTCTTCTGCTTCACCCCCCTGACTTCACCTTCTCTTCTCCTTCTTCTGCTTCTTCTGATTCACACTCCTAACTTCACCTTCTCCTTCTCCTTCTTCTGCTTCTTCTGATTCACCCTCCTGACTTCACCTTCTCCTTCTCCTTCTTCTGCTTCTTCTGATTCACCCTCCAGACTTCACCATCTCCTTCTCCTTCTTCTGCATCTTCTGCTTCACCCTCCAGACTTCACCTTCTCCTTCTCCTTCTTCTACTTCTTCTGATTCACCCTCCAGACTTCACCTTCTCCTTCTCCTTCTTCTGCTTCTTCTGCTTCATCCTCCAGACTTCACCTTCTCCTTCTCCTTCATCTGCTTCTTCTGCTTCGCCCTCCAGACTTCACCTTCTCCTTCTCCTTCTTCTGCTTCTTCTGCTTCACCCTCCAGACTTCACCTTCTCTTTCTCCTTCTTCTGCTTCTTCTGCTTCACCCTCCTGACTTCACCGTCTCCTTCTCCTTCTTCTACTTCTTCTGATTCACCCTCCAGACTTCACCTTCTCCTTCTCCTTCTTCTGCTTCTTCTGCTTCACCCTCCTGACTTCACCTTCTCCTTCTCCTTCTTCTACATCTTCTGCTTCACCCCCCTGACTTCACCTCCTCCTTCCCCTTCTTCTGCTTCTTCTGATTCACCCTCCTTACTTCACCTACACCTTCTCCTTCTTCTGCTTCTGCTGATTCACCCTCCTGACTTCACCTTCTCCTTCTCCTTCTTCTGCTTCTTCTGATTCACCCTCCAGACTTCACCTTCTCCTTCTCCTTCTTCTGCTTCTTCTGATTCACCCTCCAGACTTCACCTTCTCCTTCTCCTTATTCTGCTTCTTCTGATTCACCCTCCAGACCTCACCTTCTCCTTCTCCATTGCTACTGCTTCTGATTCACCCTCCAGACTTCATCTTCTCCTTCTCCTTCTTCTGCTTCTTCTGATTCACCCTCCAGACTTCACCTTCTCCTTCTCCTTCTTCTGCTTCTTCTGATTCACCCTCCAGACTTCACCTTCTCCTTCTCCTTCTTCTACTTCTTCTGATTCACCCTCCAGACTTCACCTTCTCCTTCTCCTTCTTCTACTTCTTCTGATTCACCCTCCAGTCTTCACCTTCTCCTACTCCTTCTTCTGCTTCTTCTGCTTCACCCTCCAGACTTCACCTTCTCCTTCCCTTTCTTCTGCTTCTTCTGATTCACCCTCCAGACTTCACCTTCTCCTTCTCCTTCTTCTGATTCTTCTGATTCACCCTCCAGACTTAACCTTCTCGTTCTCCTTCTTCTGCTTCTTTTGATTCACGCTCCTGACTTCACCTTCTCCTTCTCCTTCTTCTGCTTCTTCTGATTCACCCTCCTGACTTCACCTTCTCCTTCTCCTTCTTCTACTTCTTCTGCTTCACCCTCCAGACTTCACCTTCTCCTTCTCCTTCTTCTACTTCTTCTGATCCACCCTCCAGACTTCACCTTCTCCTTCTCCTTCTTCTGCTTCTTCTGATTCACCCTCCAGACTTCACCTTCTCCTTCTCCTTCTTCTGCTTCTTCTGATTCACCCTCCAGACTTCACCTTCTTCTTCTCCTTCTTCTACTTCTTCTGATTCACCCTCCAGACTTCATCTTCTCCTTCTCCTTCTTCTGCTTCTTCTGATTCACCCTCCAGACTTCACCTTCTCCTTCTCCTTCTTCTGCTTCTTCTGATTCACCCTCCAGACTTTACCTTCTCCTTCTCCTTCTTCTGCTTCTTCTGCTTCACCCACCTGACTTCACCTTCTCCTTCTCCTTCTTCTACTTCTTCTGATTCACCCTCCACACTTCACCTTCTTCTTCTCCTTCTTCTGCTTCTTCTGCTTCACCCTCCAGACTTCACCTTCTCCTTCTCCTTCTTCTGCTTCTTCTGATTCGCCCTCCAGACTTCACCTTCTCCTTCTCCTTCTTCTGCTTCTTCTGCTTCACCCTCCAGACTTCACCTTCTCCTTCTCCTTCTTCTGCTTCTTCTGCTTCACCCTCCTGACTTCGCCTTCTCCTTCTCCTTCTTCTACTTCTTCTGATTCACCCTCCAGACTTCACCTTCTCCTTCTCCTTCTTCTGCTTCTTCTGCTTCACCCTCCAGACTTCACCTTCTCCTTCTCCTTCTTCTGCTTCTTCTGCTGCGCCCTCCAGACTTCACCTTCTACTTCTCCTTTTTCTGCTTCTTCTGCTTCACCCTCCTGACTTCACCTTCTCCTTCTCCTTCTTCTACTTCTTCTGCTTCACCCCCCTGACTTCACCTTCTCCTTCTCCTTCTTCTGCTTCTTCTGATTCACCCTCCAGACTTCACCTTCTCCTTCTCCTTCTTCTACTTCTTCTGATTCACCCTCCAGACTTCATCTTCTCCTTCTCCTTCTTCTGCTTCTTCTGATTCACCCTCCAGACTTCACCTTCTCCTTCTCCTTCTTCTGCTTCTTCTGATTCACCCTCCAGACTTTACCTTCTCCTTCTCCTTCTTCTGCTTCTTCTGCTTCACCCACCCGACTTCACCTTCTCCTTCTCCTTCTTCTACTTCTTCTGATTCACCCTCCACACTTCACCTTCTTCTTCTCCTTCTTCTGCTTCTTCTGCTTCACCCTCCAGACTTCACCTTCTCCTTCTCCTTCTTCTGCTTCTTCTGCTTCACCCTCCAGACTTCACCTTCTCCTTCTCCTTCTTCTGCTTCTTCTGATTCACCCTCCTGACTTCACCTTCTCCTTCTCCTTCTTCTGCTTCTTCTGATTCACCCCCCAGACTTCACCTTCTCCTTCTCCTTCTTCTGCTTCTTCTGATTCACCCTCCAGACTTCACCTTCTCCTTCTCCTTATTCTGCTTCTTCTGATTCACCCTCCAGACCTCACCTTCTCCTTCTCCATTTCAACTTCTTCTGATTTACCATCCAGACTTCATCTTCTCCTTCTCCTTCTTCTGCTTCTTCTGATTCACCCTCCAGACTTCACCTTCTCCTTCTCCTTCTTCTACTTCTTCTGATTCATCCTCCAGTCTTCACCTTCTCCTTCTCCTTCTTCTGCTTCTTCTGCTTCACCCTCCAGACTTCACCTTCTCCTTCCCTTTCTTCTGCTTCTTCTGATTCACCCTCCAGACTTCACCTTCTCCTTCTCCTTCTTCTGATTCTTCTGATTCACCCTCCAGACTTCACCGTCTCCTTCTCCTTCTTCTGCTTCTTCTGATTCACCCTCCTGACTTCACCTTCTCCTTCTCCTTCTTCTACTTCTTCTGATTCACCCTCCTGACTTCACCTTCTCCTTCTCCTTCTTCTACTTCTTCTGCATCACCCTCCAGACTTCACCTTCTCCTTCTCCTTCTTCTACTTCTTCTGATTCACCCTCCAGACTTCACCTTCTCCTTCTCCTTCATCTACTTCTTCTGATTCACCCTCCAGACTTCACCTTCTCCTTCTCCTTCTTCTACTTCTTCTGCTTCTCCCTCCAGACTTCACCTTCTCCGTCTCCTTCTTCTGCTTCTTCTGATTCACCCATCCAGACTTCACCTTCTCCTTCTCCTTCTTCTACTTCTTCTGATTCACCCTCCAGACTTCACCTTCTCCTTCTCCTTTTTCTACATCTTCTGATTCACCCTCCAGACTTCACCTTCTCCTTCTCCTTCTTCTACTTCTTCTGATTCACCCTCCTGACTTCACCTTCTCCTTCTCCTTCTTCTGCATCTTCTGCTTCACCCTCCAGACTTCACCTTCTCCTTCTCCTTCTTCTGCTTCCTCTGCTTCACCCTCCAGACTTCACCTTCTCCTTCTCCTTCTTCTGCTTCTTCTGCTTCACCCTCCTGACTTCACCTTCTCCTTCTCCTTCTTCTACTTCTTCTGATTCACCCTCCAGACTTCACCTTCTCCTTCTCCTTCTTCTGCTTCTTCTGCTTCACCCTCCAGACTTCACCTTCTCCTTCTCCTTCATCTGCTTCTTCTGCTTCGCCCTCCAGACTTCACCTTCTCCTTCTCCTTCTTCTGCTTCTTCTGCTTCACCCTCCAGACTTCACCTTCTCCTTCTACTTCTTCTGCTTCTTCTGCTTCACCCTCCTGACTTCACCTTCTCCTTCTCCTTCTTCTGCTTCTTCTGATTCACCCTCCAGACTTCACCTTCTTCTTCTCCTTCTTCTGCTTCTTCTGCTTCACCCTCCATACTTCACCTTCTCCTTCTCCTTCTTCTGCTTCTTCTGCTGCGCCCTCCAGACTTCACCTTCTCCTTCTCCTTCTTCTGCTTCTTCTGCTTCACCCTCCTGACTTCACCTTCTCCTTCTCCTTCTTCTACATCTTCTGCTTCACCCCCCTGACTTCACCTTCTCCTTCTCCTTCTTCTGCTTCTTCTGATTCACCCTCCTGACGTCACCTTCTCCTTCTCCTTCTTCTGCTTCTTCTGATTCACCCTCCAGACTTCACCATCTCCTTCTCCTTCTTCTGCTTCTTCTGATTCACCCTCCAGACTTCACCTTCTCCTTCTCCTTCTTCTCCTTCTTCTGATTCACCCTCCAGACTTCATCTTCTCCTTCTCCTTCTTCTGCTTCTTCTGATTCACCCTCCAGACTTCATTTCTCCTTCTCCTTCTTCTACTTCTTCTGATTCACCCTCCAAACTTCACCTTCTCCTTCTCCTTCTTCTACTACTTCTGATTCACCCTCCAGCCTTCACCTTCTCCTTCTCCTTCTTCTGCTTCTTCTGATTCACCCTCCAGACTTCACCTTCTCCTTCTCCTTCTTCTGCTTCTTCTGATTCACCCTTCAGACTTCACCTTCTCCTTCTCCTTCTTCTGCTTCTTCTGATTCACCCTCCAGACCTCAACTTCTCCTTCTGCTTCTTCTACTTCTTCTGATTCACCCTCCAGACTTCATCTTCTCCTTCTCCTTCTTCTGCTTCTTCTGATTCACCCTCCAGATTTCACCTTCTCCTTCTCCTTCTTCTGCTTCTTCTGATTCACCCTCCTGACTTCACCTTCTCCTTCTCCTTCTTCTGCTTCTTCTGATTCACCCTCCAAACTTCACCTTCTCCTTCTCCTTCTTCTACTTCTTCTGATTCACCCTCCAGACTTCAACTTCTCCTTCTACTTCTTCTGCTTCTTCTGATTCACCCTCCAGACTTCACCTTCTCCTTCTTCTGCTTCTTCTGATTCACCCTCCAGACTTCACCGTCTCCTTCTCCTTCTTCTGCTTCTTCTGATTCACCCTCCAGACTTCACCTTCTCCTTCTCCTTCTTCTGCTTCTTCTGATTCACCCTCCAGACTTCACCTTCTCCTTCTCCTTCTTCTACTTCTTCTGATTCACCCTCCAGACTTCACCTTCTCCTTCTCCTTCTTCTGCTTCTTCTGATTCACCCTCCAGACTTCACCTTCTCCTTCTCCTTCGTCTACTTCTTCTGATTCACCCTCCAGAGTACACCTTCGCCTTCTCCTTCTTCTTCTTCTTCTGATTCACCCTCCAGACTTCATCTTCTCCTTCTCCTTCTTCTGCTTCTTCTGATTCACCCTCCAGACTTCACCTTCTCCTTCTCCTTCTTCTACTTCTTCTGATTCACCCTCCAGACTTCACCTTCTCCTTCTCCTTCATCTACTTCTTCTGATTCACCCTCCAGACTTCACCTTCTCCTTCTCCTTCTTCTACTTCTTTTGCTTCTCCCTCCAGACTTCACCTTCTCCTTCTCCTTCTTCTGCTTCTTCTGATTCACCCATCCAGACTTCACCTTCTCCTTCTCCTTCTTCTACTTCTTCTGATTCACCCTCCAGACTTCACCTTCTCCTTCTCCTTTTTCTACATCTTCTGATTCACCCTCCAGACTTCACCTTCTCCTTCTCCTTCTTCTACTTCTTCTGATTCACCCTCCTGACTTCACCTTCTCCTTCTCCTTCTTCTGCATCTTCTGCTTCACCCTCCAGACTTCACCTTCTCCTTCTCCTTCTTCTGCTTCCTCTGCTTCACCCTCCAGACTTCACCTTCTCCTTCTCCTTCTTCTGCTTCTTCTGCTTCACCCTCCTGACTTCACCTTCTCCTTCTCCTTCTTCTACTTCTTCTGATTCACCCTCCAGACTTCACCTTCTCCTTCTCCTTCTTCTACTTCTTCTGATTCACCCTCCAGACTTCACCTTCTCCTTCTCCTTCTTCTGCTTCTTCTGCTTCACCCTCCAGACTTCACCTTCTCCTTCTCCTTCATCTGCTTCTTCTGCTTCGCCCTCCAGACTTCACCTTCTCCTTCTCCTTCTTCTGCTTCTTCTGCTTCACCCTCCAGACTTCACCTTCTCCTTCTCCTTCTTCTACTTCTTCTGCTTCACCCTCCTGACTTCACCTTCTCCTTCTCCTTCTTCTGCTTCTTCTGCTTCACCCTCCAGACTTCACCTTCTCCTTCTCCTTCTTCTGCTTCTTCTGCTGCGCCCTCCAGACTTCACCTTCTCCTTCTCCTTATTCTGCTTCTTCTGATTCACCCTCCAGACCTCACCTTCTCCTTCTCCATTGCTACTTCTTCTGATTCACCCTCCAGACTTCATCTTCTCCTTCTCCTTCTTCTGCTTCTTCTGATTCACCTCCAGACTTCACCTTCTCCTTCTCCTTCTTCTGCTTCTTCTGATTCACCCTCCAGACTTCACCTTCTCCTTCTCCTTCTTCTGCTTCTTCTGATTCACCCTCCAGACTTCACCTTCTCCTTCTCCTTCTTCTACTTCTTCTGATTCACCCTCCAGACTTCACATTCTCCATCTCCTTCTTCTGCTTCTTCTGCTTCACCCTCCAGACTTCACCTTCTCCTTCTCCTTCTTCTGCTTCTTCTGCTGCGCCCTCCAGACTTCACCTTCTCCTTCTCCTTCTTCTGCTTCTTCTGCTTCACCCCCCTGACTTCACCTTCTCTTCTCCTTCTTCTGCTTCTTCTGATTCACACTCCTAACTTCACCTTCTCCTTCTCCTTCTTCTGCTTCTTCTGATTCACCCTCCTGACTTCACCTTCTCCTTCTCCTTCTTCTGCTTCTTCTGATTCACCCTCCAGACTTCACCATCTCCTTCTCCTTCTTCTGCATCTTCTGCTTCACCCTCCAGACTTCACCTTCTCCTTCTCCTTCTTCTACTTCTTCTGATTCACCCTCCAGACTTCACCTTCTCCTTCTCCTTCTTCTGCTTCTTCTGCTTCATCCTCCAGACTTCACCTTCTCCTTCTCCTTCATCTGCTTCTTCTGCTTCGCCCTCCAGACTTCACCTTCTCCTTCTCCTTCTTCTGCTTCTTCTGCTTCACCCTCCAGACTTCACCTTCTCTTTCTCCTTCTTCTGCTTCTTCTGCTTCACCCTCCTGACTTCACCGTCTCCTTCTCCTTCTTCTACTTCTTCTGATTCACCCTCCAGACTTCACCTTCTCCTTCTCCTTCTTCTGCTTCTTCTGCTTCACCCTCCTGACTTCACCTTCTCCTTCTCCTTCTTCTACATCTTCTGCTTCACCCCCCTGACTTCACCTCCTCCTTCCCCTTCTTCTGCTTCTTCTGATTCACCCTCCTTACTTCACCTACACCTTCTCCTTCTTCTGCTTCTGCTGATTCACCCTCCTGACTTCACCTTCTCCTTCTCCTTCTTCTGCTTCTTCTGATTCACCCTCCAGACTTCACCTTCTCCTTCTCCTTCTTCTGCTTCTTCTGATTCACCCTCCAGACTTCACCTTCTCCTTCTCCTTATTCTGCTTCTTCTGATTCACCCTCCAGACCTCACCTTCTCCTTCTCCATTGCTACTGCTTCTGATTCACCCTCCAGACTTCATCTTCTCCTTCTCCTTCTTCTGCTTCTTCTGATTCACCCTCCAGACTTCACCTTCTCCTTCTCCTTCTTCTGCTTCTTCTGATTCACCCTCCAGACTTCACCTTCTCCTTCTCCTTCTTCTACTTCTTCTGATTCACCCTCCAGACTTCACCTTCTCCTTCTCCTTCTTCTACTTCTTCTGATTCACCCTCCAGTCTTCACCTTCTCCTACTCCTTCTTCTGCTTCTTCTGCTTCACCCTCCAGACTTCACCTTCTCCTTCCCTTTCTTCTGCTTCTTCTGATTCACCCTCCAGACTTCACCTTCTCCTTCTCCTTCTTCTGATTCTTCTGATTCACCCTCCAGACTTAACCTTCTCGTTCTCCTTCTTCTGCTTCTTTTGATTCACGCTCCTGACTTCACCTTCTCCTTCTCCTTCTTCTGCTTCTTCTGATTCACCCTCCTGACTTCACCTTCTCCTTCTCCTTCTTCTACTTCTTCTGCTTCACCCTCCAGACTTCACCTTCTCCTTCTCCTTCTTCTACTTCTTCTGATCCACCCTCCAGACTTCACCTTCTCCTTCTCCTTCTTCTGCTTCTTCTGATTCACCCTCCAGACTTCACCTTCTCCTTCTCCTTCTTCTGCTTCTTCTGATTCACCCTCCAGACTTCACCTTCTCCTTCTCCTTCTTCTACTTCTTCTGATTCACCCTCCAGACTTCATCTTCTCCTTCTCCTTCTTCTGCTTCTTCTGATTCACCCTCCAGACTTCACCTTCTCCTTCTCCTTCTTCTGCTTCTTCTGATTCACCCTCCAGACTTTACCTTCTCCTTCTCCTTCTTCTGCTTCTTCTGCTTCACCCACCTGACTTCACCTTCTCCTTCTCCTTCTTCTACTTCTTCTGATTCACCCTCCACACTTCACCTTCTTCTTCTCCTTCTTCTGCTTCTTCTGCTTCACCCTCCAGACTTCACCTTCTCCTTCTCCTTCTTCTGCTTCTTCTGATTCGCCCTCCAGACTTCACCTTCTCCTTCTCCTTCTTCTGCTTCTTCTGCTTCACCCTCCAGACTTCACCTTCTCCTTCTCCTTCTTCTGCTTCTTCTGCTTCACCCTCCTGACTTCGCCTTCTCCTTCTCCTTCTTCTACTTCTTCTGATTCACCCTCCAGACTTCACCTTCTCCTTCTCCTTCTTCTGCTTCTTCTGCTTCACCCTCCAGACTTCACCTTCTCCTTCTCCTTCTTCTGCTTCTTCTGCTGCGCCCTCCAGACTTCACCTTCTACTTCTCCTTTTTCTGCTTCTTCTGCTTCACCCTCCTGACTTCACCTTCTCCTTCTCCTTCTTCTACTTCTTCTGCTTCACCCCCCTGACTTCACCTTCTCCTTCTCCTTCTTCTGCTTCTTCTGATTCACCCTCCAGACTTCACCTTCTCCTTCTCCTTCTTCTACTTCTTCTGATTCACCCTCCAGACTTCATCTTCTCCTTCTCCTTCTTCTGCTTCTTCTGATTCACCCTCCAGACTTCACCTTCTCCTTCTCCTTCTTCTGCTTCTTCTGATTCACCCTCCAGACTTTACCTTCTCCTTCTCCTTCTTCTGCTTCTTCTGCTTCACCCACCCGACTTCACCTTCTCCTTCTCCTTCTTCTACTTCTTCTGATTCACCCTCCACACTTCACCTTCTTCTTCTCCTTCTTCTGCTTCTTCTGCTTCACCCTCCAGACTTCACCTTCTCCTTCTCCTTCTTCTGCTTCTTCTGCTTCACCCTCCAGACTTCACCTTCTCCTTCTCCTTCTTCTGCTTCTTCTGATTCACCCTCCTGACTTCACCTTCTCCTTCTCCTTCTTCTGCTTCTTCTGATTCACCCCCCAGACTTCACCTTCTCCTTCTCCTTCTTCTGCTTCTTCTGATTCACCCTCCAGACTTCACCTTCTCCTTCTCCTTATTCTGCTTCTTCTGATTCACCCTCCAGACCTCACCTTCTCCTTCTCCATTTCAACTTCTTCTGATTTACCATCCAGACTTCATCTTCTCCTTCTCCTTCTTCTGCTTCTTCTGATTCACCCTCCAGACTTCACCTTCTCCTTCTCCTTCTTCTACTTCTTCTGATTCATCCTCCAGTCTTCACCTTCTCCTTCTCCTTCTTCTGCTTCTTCTGCTTCACCCTCCAGACTTCACCTTCTCCTTCCCTTTCTTCTGCTTCTTCTGATTCACCCTCCAGACTTCACCTTCTCCTTCTCCTTCTTCTGATTCTTCTGATTCACCCTCCAGACTTCACCGTCTCCTTCTCCTTCTTCTGCTTCTTCTGATTCACCCTCCTGACTTCACCTTCTCCTTCTCCTTCTTCTACTTCTTCTGATTCACCCTCCTGACTTCACCTTCTCCTTCTCCTTCTTCTACTTCTTCTGCATCACCCTCCAGACTTCACCTTCTCCTTCTCCTTCTTCTACTTCTTCTGATTCACCCTCCAGACTTCACCTTCTCCTTCTCCTTCATCTACTTCTTCTGATTCACCCTCCAGACTTCACCTTCTCCTTCTCCTTCTTCTACTTCTTCTGCTTCTCCCTCCAGACTTCACCTTCTCCGTCTCCTTCTTCTGCTTCTTCTGATTCACCCATCCAGACTTCACCTTCTCCTTCTCCTTCTTCTACTTCTTCTGATTCACCCTCCAGACTTCACCTTCTCCTTCTCCTTTTTCTACATCTTCTGATTCACCCTCCAGACTTCACCTTCTCCTTCTCCTTCTTCTACTTCTTCTGATTCACCCTCCTGACTTCACCTTCTCCTTCTCCTTCTTCTGCATCTTCTGCTTCACCCTCCAGACTTCACCTTCTCCTTCTCCTTCTTCTGCTTCCTCTGCTTCACCCTCCAGACTTCACCTTCTCCTTCTCCTTCTTCTGCTTCTTCTGCTTCACCCTCCTGACTTCACCTTCTCCTTCTCCTTCTTCTACTTCTTCTGATTCACCCTCCAGACTTCACCTTCTCCTTCTCCTTCTTCTGCTTCTTCTGCTTCACCCTCCAGACTTCACCTTCTCCTTCTCCTTCATCTGCTTCTTCTGCTTCGCCCTCCAGACTTCACCTTCTCCTTCTCCTTCTTCTGCTTCTTCTGCTTCACCCTCCAGACTTCACCTTCTCCTTCTACTTCTTCTGCTTCTTCTGCTTCACCCTCCTGACTTCACCTTCTCCTTCTCCTTCTTCTGCTTCTTCTGATTCACCCTCCAGACTTCACCTTCTTCTTCTCCTTCTTCTGCTTCTTCTGCTTCACCCTCCATACTTCACCTTCTCCTTCTCCTTCTTCTGCTTCTTCTGCTGCGCCCTCCAGACTTCACCTTCTCCTTCTCCTTCTTCTGCTTCTTCTGCTTCACCCTCCTGACTTCACCTTCTCCTTCTCCTTCTTCTACATCTTCTGCTTCACCCCCCTGACTTCACCTTCTCCTTCTCCTTCTTCTGCTTCTTCTGATTCACCCTCCTGACGTCACCTTCTCCTTCTCCTTCTTCTGCTTCTTCTGATTCACCCTCCAGACTTCACCATCTCCTTCTCCTTCTTCTGCTTCTTCTGATTCACCCTCCAGACTTCACCTTCTCCTTCTCCTTCTTCTCCTTCTTCTGATTCACCCTCCAGACTTCATCTTCTCCTTCTCCTTCTTCTGCTTCTTCTGATTCACCCTCCAGACTTCATTTCTCCTTCTCCTTCTTCTACTTCTTCTGATTCACCCTCCAAACTTCACCTTCTCCTTCTCCTTCTTCTACTACTTCTGATTCACCCTCCAGCCTTCACCTTCTCCTTCTCCTTCTTCTGCTTCTTCTGATTCACCCTCCAGACTTCACCTTCTCCTTCTCCTTCTTCTGCTTCTTCTGATTCACCCTTCAGACTTCACCTTCTCCTTCTCCTTCTTCTGCTTCTTCTGATTCACCCTCCAGACCTCAACTTCTCCTTCTGCTTCTTCTACTTCTTCTGATTCACCCTCCAGACTTCATCTTCTCCTTCTCCTTCTTCTGCTTCTTCTGATTCACCCTCCAGATTTCACCTTCTCCTTCTCCTTCTTCTGCTTCTTCTGATTCACCCTCCTGACTTCACCTTCTCCTTCTCCTTCTTCTGCTTCTTCTGATTCACCCTCCAAACTTCACCTTCTCCTTCTCCTTCTTCTACTTCTTCTGATTCACCCTCCAGACTTCAACTTCTCCTTCTACTTCTTCTGCTTCTTCTGATTCACCCTCCAGACTTCACCTTCTCCTTCTTCTGCTTCTTCTGATTCACCCTCCAGACTTCACCGTCTCCTTCTCCTTCTTCTGCTTCTTCTGATTCACCCTCCAGACTTCACCTTCTCCTTCTCCTTCTTCTGCTTCTTCTGATTCACCCTCCAGACTTCACCTTCTCCTTCTCCTTCTTCTACTTCTTCTGATTCACCCTCCAGACTTCACCTTCTCCTTCTCCTTCTTCTGCTTCTTCTGATTCACCCTCCAGACTTCACCTTCTCCTTCTCCTTCGTCTACTTCTTCTGATTCACCCTCCAGAGTACACCTTCGCCTTCTCCTTCTTCTTCTTCTTCTGATTCACCCTCCAGACTTCATCTTCTCCTTCTCCTTCTTCTGCTTCTTCTGATTCACCCTCCAGACTTCACCTTCTCCTTCTCCTTCTTCTACTTCTTCTGATTCACCCTCCAGACTTCACCTTCTCCTTCTCCTTCATCTACTTCTTCTGATTCACCCTCCAGACTTCACCTTCTCCTTCTCCTTCTTCTACTTCTTTTGCTTCTCCCTCCAGACTTCACCTTCTCCTTCTCCTTCTTCTGCTTCTTCTGATTCACCCATCCAGACTTCACCTTCTCCTTCTCCTTCTTCTACTTCTTCTGATTCACCCTCCAGACTTCACCTTCTCCTTCTCCTTTTTCTACATCTTCTGATTCACCCTCCAGACTTCACCTTCTCCTTCTCCTTCTTCTACTTCTTCTGATTCACCCTCCTGACTTCACCTTCTCCTTCTCCTTCTTCTGCATCTTCTGCTTCACCCTCCAGACTTCACCTTCTCCTTCTCCTTCTTCTGCTTCCTCTGCTTCACCCTCCAGACTTCACCTTCTCCTTCTCCTTCTTCTGCTTCTTCTGCTTCACCCTCCTGACTTCACCTTCTCCTTCTCCTTCTTCTACTTCTTCTGATTCACCCTCCAGACTTCACCTTCTCCTTCTCCTTCTTCTACTTCTTCTGATTCACCCTCCAGACTTCACCTTCTCCTTCTCCTTCTTCTGCTTCTTCTGCTTCACCCTCCAGACTTCACCTTCTCCTTCTCCTTCATCTGCTTCTTCTGCTTCGCCCTCCAGACTTCACCTTCTCCTTCTCCTTCTTCTGCTTCTTCTGCTTCACCCTCCAGACTTCACCTTCTCCTTCTCCTTCTTCTACTTCTTCTGCTTCACCCTCCTGACTTCACCTTCTCCTTCTCCTTCTTCTGCTTCTTCTGCTTCACCCTCCAGACTTCACCTTCTCCTTCTCCTTCTTCTGCTTCTTCTGCTGCGCCCTCCAGACTTCACCTTCTCCTTCTCCTTATTCTGCTTCTTCTGATTCACCCTCCAGACCTCACCTTCTCCTTCTCCATTGCTACTTCTTCTGATTCACCCTCCAGACTTCATCTTCTCCTTCTCCTTCTTCTGCTTCTTCTGATTCACCCTCCAGACTTCACCTTCTCCTTCTCCTTCTTCTGCTTCTTCTGATTCACCCTCCAGACTTCACCTTCTCCTTCTCCTTCTTCTACTTCTTCTGATTCACCCTCCAGACTTCACCTTCTCCTTCTCCTTCTTCTACTTCTTCTGATTCACCCTGCAGTCTTCACCTTCTCCTACTCCTTCTTCTGCTTCTTCTGCTTCACCCTCCAGACTTCACCTTCTCCTTCCCTTTCTTCTGCTTCTTCTGATTCACCCTCCAGACTTCACCTTCTCCTTCTCCTTCTTCTGATTCTTCTGATTCACCCTCCAGACTTCACCTTCTCGTTCTCCTTCTTCTGCTTCTTTTGATTCACGCTCCTGACTTCACCTTCTCCTTCTCCTTCTTCTGCTTCTTCTGATTCACCCTCCTGACTTCACCTTCTCCTTCTCCTTCTTCTACTTCTTCTGCTTCACCCTCCAGACTTCACCTTCTCCTTCTCCTTCTTCTACTTCTTCTGATCCACCCTCCAGACTTCACCTTCTCCTTCTCCTTCTTCTGCTTCTTCTGATTCACCCTCCAGACTTCACCTTCTCCTTCTCCTTCTTCTGCTTCTTCTGATTCACCCTCCAGACTTCACCTTCTCCTTCTCCTTCTTCTACTTCTTCTGATTCACCCTCCAGACTTCACATTCTCCATCTCCTTCTTCTGCTTCTTCTGCTTCACCCTCCAGACTTCACCTTCTCCTTCTCCTTCTTCTGCTTCTTCTGCTGCGCCCTCCAGACTTCACCTTCTCCTTCTCCTTCTTCTGCTTCTTCTGCTTCACCCCCCTGACTTCACCTTCTCTTCTCCTTCTTCTGCTTCTTCTGATTCACACTCCTAACTTCACCTTCTCCTTCTCCTTCTTCTGCTTCTTCTGATTCACCCTCCTGACTTCACCTTCTCCTTCTCCTTCTTCTGCTTCTTCTGATTCACCCTCCAGACTTCACCATCTCCTTCTCCTTCTTCTGCATCTTCTGCTTCACCCTCCAGACTTCACCTTCTCCTTCTCCTTCTTCTACTTCTTCTGATTCACCCTCCAGACTTCACCTTCTCCTTCTCCTTCTTCTGCTTCTTCTGCTTCATCCTCCAGACTTCACCTTCTCCTTCTCCTTCATCTGCTTCTTCTGCTTCGCCCTCCAGACTTCACCTTCTCCTTCTCCTTCTTCTGCTTCTTCTGCTTCACCCTCCAGACTTCACCTTCTCTTTCTCCTTCTTCTGCTTCTTCTGCTTCACCCTCCTGACTTCACCGTCTCCTTCTCCTTCTTCTACTTCTTCTGATTCACCCTCCAGACTTCACCTTCTCCTTCTCCTTCTTCTGCTTCTTCTGCTTCACCCTCCTGACTTCACCTTCTCCTTCTCCTTCTTCTACATCTTCTGCTTCACCCCCCTGACTTCACCTCCTCCTTCCCCTTCTTCTGCTTCTTCTGATTCACCCTCCTTACTTCACCTACACCTTCTCCTTCTTCTGCTTCTGCTGATTCACCCTCCTGACTTCACCTTCTCCTTCTCCTTCTTCTGCTTCTTCTGATTCACCCTCCAGACTTCACCTTCTCCTTCTCCTTCTTCTGCTTCTTCTGATTCACCCTCCAGACTTCACCTTCTCCTTCTCCTTATTCTGCTTCTTCTGATTCACCCTCCAGACGTCACCTTCTCCTTCTCCATTGCTACTTCTTCTGATTCACCCTCCAGACTTCATCTTCTCCTTCTCCTTCTTCTGCTTCTTCTGATTCACCCTCCAGACTTCACCTTCTCCTTCTCCTTCTTCTGCTTCTTCTGATTCACCCTCCAGACTTCACCTTCTCCTTCTCCTTCTTCTACTTCTTCTGATTCACCCTCCAGACTTCACCTTCTCCTTCTCCTTCTTCTACTTCTTCTGATTCACCCTCCAGTCTTCACCTTCTCCTACTCCTTCTTCTGCTTCTTCTGCTTCACCCTCCAGACTTCACCTTCTCCTTCCCTTTCTTCTGCTTCTTCTGATTCACCCTCCAGACTTCACCTTCTCCTTCTCCTTCTTCTGATTCTTCTGATTCACCCTCCAGACTTCACCTTCTCGTTCTCCTTCTTCTGCTTCTTTTGATTCACGCTCCTGACTTCACCTTCTCCTTCTCCTTCTTCTGCTTCTTCTGATTCACCCTCCTGACTTCACCTTCTCCTTCTCCTTCTTCTACTTCTTCTGCTTCACCCTCCAGACTTCACCTTCTCCTTCTCCTTCTTCTACTTCTTCTGATCCACCCTCCAGACTTCACCTTCTCCTTCTCCTTCTTCTGCTTCTTCTGATTCACCCTCCAGACTTCACCTTCTCCTTCTCCTTCTTCTGCTTCTTCTGATTCACCCTCCAGACTTCACCTTCTCCTTCTCCTTCTTCTACTTCTTCTGATTCACCCTCCAGACTTCATCTTCTCCTTCTCCTTCTTCTGCTTCTTCTGATTCACCCTCCAGACTTCACCTTCTCCTTCTCCTTCTTCTGCTTCTTCTGATTCACCCTCCAGACTTTACCTTCTCCTTCTCCTTCTTCTGCTTCTTCTGCTTCACCCACCTGACTTCACCTTCTCCTTCTCCTTCTTCTACTTCTTCTGATTCACCCTCCACACTTCACCTTCTTCTTCTCCTTCTTCTGCTTCTTCTGCTTCACCCTCCAGACTTCACCTTCTCCTTCTCCTTCTTCTGCTTCTTCTGATTCGCCCTCCAGACTTCACCTTCTCCTTCTCCTTCTTCTGCTTCTTCTGCTTCACCCTCCAGACTTCACCTTCTCCTTCTCCTTCTTCTGCTTCTTCTGCTTCACCCTCCTGACTTCGCCTTCTCCTTCTCCTTCTTCTACTTCTTCTGATTCACCCTCCAGACTTCACCTTCTCCTTCTCCTTCTTCTGCTTCTTCTGCTTCACCCTCCAGACTTCACCTTCTCCTTCTCCTTCTTCTGCTTCTTCTGCTGCGCCCTCCAGACTTCACCTTCTACTTCTCCTTTTTCTGCTTCTTCTGCTTCACCCTCCTGACTTCACCTTCTCCTTCTCCTTCTTCTACTTCTTCTGCTTCACCCCCCTGACTTCACCTTCTCCTTCTCCTTCTTCTGCTTCTTCTGATTCACCCTCCAGACTTCACCTTCTCCTTCTCCTTCTTCTACTTCTTCTGATTCACCCTCCAGACTTCATCTTCTCCTTCTCCTTCTTCTGCTTCTTCTGATTCACCCTCCAGACTTCACCTTCTCCTTCTCCTTCTTCTGCTTCTTCTGATTCACCCTCCAGACTTTACCTTCGCCTTCTCCTTCTTCTGCTTCTTCTGCTTCACCCACCCGACTTCACCTTCTCCTTCTCCTTCTTCTACTTCTTCTGATTCACCCTCCACACTTCACCTTCTTCTTCTCCTTCTTCTGCTTCTTCTGCTTCACCCTCCAGACTTCACCTTCTCCTTCTCCTTCTTCTGCTTCTTCTGCTTCACCCTCCAGACTTCACCTTCTCCTTCTCCTTCTTCTGCTTCTTCTGATTCACCCTCCTGACTTCACCTTCTCCTTCTCCTTCTTCTGCTTCTTCTGATTCACCCCCCAGACTTCACCTTCTCCTTCTCCTTCTTCTGCTTCTTCTGATTCACCCTCCAGACTTCACCTTCTCCTTCTCCTTATTCTGCTTCTTCTGATTCACCCTCCAGACCTCACCTTCTCCTTCTCCATTTCAACTTCTTCTGATTTACCATCCAGACTTCATCTTCTCCTTCTCCTTCTTCTGCTTCTTCTGATTCACCCTCCAGACTTCACCTTCTCCTTCTCCTTCTTCTACTTCTTCTGATTCATCCTCCAGTCTTCACCTTCTCCTTCTCCTTCTTCTGCTTCTTCTGCTTCACCCTCCAGACTTCACCTTCTCCTTCCCTTTCTTCTGCTTCTTCTGATTCACCCTCCAGACTTCAACTTCTCCTTCTCCTTCTTCTGATTCTTCTGATTCACCCTCCAGACTTCACCGTCTCCTTCTCCTTCTTCTGCTTCTTCTGATTCACCCTCCTGACTTCACCTTCTCCTTCTCCTTCTTCTACTTCTTCTGATTCACCCTCCTGACTTCACCTTCTCCTTCTCCTTCTTCTACTTCTTCTGCATCACCCTCCAGACTTCACCTTCTCCTTCTCCTTCTTCTACTTCTTCTGATTCACCCTCCAGACTTCACCTTCTCCTTCTCCTTCATCTACTTCTTCTGATTCACCCTCCAGACTTCACCTTCTCCTTCTCCTTCTTCTACTTCTTCTGCTTCTCCCTCCAGACTTCACCTTCTCCGTCTCCTTCTTCTGCTTCTTCTGATTCACCCATCCAGACTTCACCTTCTCCTTCTCCTTCTTCTACTTCTTCTGATTCACCCTCCAGACTTCACCTTCTCCTTCTCCTTTTTCTACATCTTCTGATTCACCCTCCAGACTTCACCTTCTCCTTCTCCTTCTTCTACTTCTTCTGATTCACCCTCCTGACTTCACCTTCTCCTTCTCCTTCTTCTGCATCTTCTGCTTCACCCTCCAGACTTCACCTTCTCCTTCTCCTTCTTCTGCTTCCTCTGCTTCACCCTCCAGACTTCACCTTCTCCTTCTCCTTCTTCTGCTTCTTCTGCTTCACCCTCCTGACTTCACCTTCTCCTTCTCCTTCTTCTACTTCTTCTGATTCACCCTCCAGACTTCACCTTCTCCTTCTCCTTCTTCTGCTTCTTCTGCTTCACCCTCCAGACTTCACCTTCTCCTTCTCCTTCATCTGCTTCTTCTGCTTCGCCCTCCAGACTTCACCTTCTCCTTCTCCTTCTTCTGCTTCTTCTGCTTCACCCTCCAGACTTCACCTTCTCCTTCTACTTCTTCTGCTTCTTCTGCTTCACCCTCCTGACTTCACCTTCTCCTTCTCCTTCTTCTGCTTCTTCTGATTCACCCTCCAGACTTCACCTTCTTCTTCTCCTTCTTCTGCTTCTTCTGCTTCACCCTCCATACTTCACCTTCTCCTTCTCCTTCTTCTGCTTCTTCTGCTGCGCCCTCCAGACTTCACCTTCTCCTTCTCCTTCTTCTGCTTCTTCTGCTTCACCCTCCTGACTTCACCTTCTCCTTCTCCTTCTTCTACATCTTCTGCTTCACCCCCCTGACTTCACCTTCTCCTTCTCCTTCTTCTGCTTCTTCTGATTCACCCTCCTGACGTCACCTTCTCCTTCTCCTTCTTCTGCTTCTTCTGATTCACCCTCCAGACTTCACCATCTCCTTCTCCTTCTTCTGCTTCTTCTGATTCACCCTCCAGACTTCACCTTCTCCTTCTCCTTCTTCTCCTTCTTCTGATTCACCCTCCAGACTTCATCTTCTCCTTCTCCTTCTTCTGCTTCTTCTGATTCACCCTCCAGACTTCACCTTCTCCTTCTCCTTCTTCTACTTCTTCTGATTCACCCTCCAAACTTCACCTTCTCCTTCTCCTTCTTCTACTACTTCTGATTCACCCTCCAGCCTTCACCTTCTCCTTCTCCTTCTTCTGCTTCTTCTGATTCACCCTCCAGACTTCACCTTCTCCTTCTCCTTCTTCTGCTTCTTCTGATTCACCCTTCAGACTTCACCTTCTCCTTCTCCTTCTTCTGCTTCTTCTGATTCACCCTCCAGACCTCAACTTCTCCTTCTGCTTCTTCTACTTCTTCTGATTCACCCTCCAGACTTCATCTTCTCCTTCTCCTTCTTCTGCTTCTTCTGATTCACCCTCCAGATTTCACCTTCTCCTTCTCCTTCTTCTGCTTCTTCTGATTCACCCTCCTGACTTCACCTTCTCCTTCTCCTTCTTCTGCTTCTTCTGATTCACCCTCCAAACTTCACCTTCTCCTTCTCCTTCTTCTACTTCTTCTGATTCACCCTCCAGACTTCACCTTCTCCTTCTACTTCTTCTGCTTCTTCTGATTCACCCTCCAGACTTCACCTTCTCCTTCTTCTGCTTCTTCTGATTCACCCTCCAGACTTCACCGTCTCCTTCTCCTTCTTCTGCTTCTTCTGATTCACCCTCCAGACTTCACCTTCTCCTTCTCCTTCTTCTGCTTCTTCTGATTCACCCTCCAGACTTCACCTTCTCCTTCTCCTTCTTCTACTTCTTCTGATTCACCCTCCAGACTTCACCTTCTCCTTCTCCTTCTTCTGCTTCTTCTGATTCACCCTCCAGACTTCACCTTCTCCTTCTCCTTCGTCTACTTCTTCTGATTCACCCTCCAGAGTACACCTTCGCCTTCTCCTTCTTCTTCTTCTTCTGATTCACCCTCCAGACTTCACCTTCTCCTTCTCCTTCTTCTGCTTCTTCTGATTCACCCTCCAGACTTCACCTTCTCCTTCTCCTTCTTCTACTTCTTCTGATTCACCCTCCAGACTTCACCTTCTCCTTCTCCTTCATCTACTTCTTCTGATTCACCCTCCAGACTTCACCTTCTCCTTCTCCTTCTTCTACTTCTTTTGCTTCTCCCTCCAGACTTCACCTTCTCCTTCTCCTTCTTCTGCTTCTTCTGATTCACCCATCCAGACTTCACCTTCTCCTTCTCCTTCTTCTACTTCTTCTGATTCACCCTCCAGACTTCACCTTCTCCTTCTCCTTTTTCTACATCTTCTGATTCACCCTCCAGACTTCACCTTCTCCTTCTCCTTCTTCTACTTCTTCTGATTCACCCTCCTGACTTCACCTTCTCCTTCTCCTTCTTCTGCATCTTCTGCTTCACCCTCCAGACTTCACCTTCTCCTTCTCCTTCTTCTGCTTCCTCTGCTTCACCCTCCAGACTTCACCTTCTCCTTCTCCTTCTTCTGCTTCTTCTGCTTCACCCTCCTGACTTCACCTTCTCCTTCTCCTTCTTCTACTTCTTCTGATTCACCCTCCAGACTTCACCTTCTCCTTCTCCTTCTTCTACTTCTTCTGATTCACCCTCCAGACTTCACCTTCTCCTTCTCCTTCTTCTGCTTCTTCTGCTTCACCCTCCAGACTTCACCTTCTCCTTCTCCTTCATCTGCTTCTTCTGCTTCGCCCTCCAGACTTCACCTTCTCCTTCTCCTTCTTCTGCTTCTTCTGCTTCACCCTCCAGACTTCACCTTCTCCTTCTCCTTCTTCTACTTCTTCTGCTTCACCCTCCTGACTTCACCTTCTCCTTCTCCTTCTTCTGCTTCTTCTGATTCACCCTCCAGACTTCACCTTCTCCTTCTCCTTCTTCTGCTTCTTCTGCTTCACCCTCCAGACTTCACCTTCTCCTTCTCCTTCTTCTGCTTCTTCTGCTGCGCCCTCCAGACTTCACCTTCTCCTTCTCCTTCTTCTGCTTCTTCTGCTTCACCCTCCTGACTTCACCTTCTCCTTCTCCTTCTTCTACATCTTCTGCTTCACCCTCCAGACTTCACCTTCTCCTTCTCCTTCTTCTGCTTCCTCTGCTTCACCCTCCAGACTTCACCTTCTCCTTCTCCTTCTTCTGCTTCTTCTGCTTCACCCTCCTGACTTCACCTTCTCCTTCTCCTTCTTCTACTTCTTCTGATTCACCCTCCAGACTTCACCTTCTCCTTCTCCTTCTTCTACTTCTTCTGATTCACCCTCCAGACTTCACCTTCTCCTTCTCCTTCTTCTGCTTCTTCTGCTTCACCCTCCAGACTTCACCTTCTCCTTCTCCTTCATCTGCTTCTTCTGCTTCGCCCTCCAGAGTTCACCTTCTCCTTCTCCTTCTTCTGCTTCTTCTGCTTCACCCTCCAGACTTCACCTTCTCCTTCTCCTTCTTCTGCTTCTTCTGCTTCACCCTCCTGACTTCACCTTCTCCTTCTCCTTCTTCTGCTTCTTCTGATTCACCCTCCAGACTTCACCTTCTCCTTCTCCTTCTTCTGCTTCTTCTGCTTCACCCTCCAGACTTCACCTTCTCCTTCTCCTTCTTCTGCTTCTTCTGCTGCGCCCTCCAGACTTCACCTTCTCCTTCTCCTTCTTCTGCTTCTTCTGCTTCACCCTCCTGACTTCACCTTCTCCTTCTCCTTCTTCTACATCTTCTGCTTCACCCCCCTGACTTCACCTTCTCCTTCTCCTTCTTTTGCTTCTTCTGATTCACCCTCCTTACTTCACCTTCACCTTCTCCTTCTTCTGCTTCTTCTGATTCACCCTCCTGACTTCACCTTCTCCTTCTCCTTCTTCTGCTTCTTCTGATTCACCCTCCAGACGTCACCTTCTCCTTCTCCTTCTTCTGCTTCTTCTGATTCACCCTCCAGACTTCACCTTCTCCTTCTCCTTATTCTGCTTCTTCTGATTCACCCTCCAGACCTCACCTTCTCCTTCTCCATTTCTACTTCTTCTGATTCACCCTCCAGACTTCATCTTCTCCTTCTCCTTCTTCTGCTTCTTCTGATTCACCCTCCAGACTTCACCTTCTCCTTCTCCTTCTTCTGCTTCTTCTGATTCACCCTCCAGACTTCACCTTCTCCTTCTCCTTCTTCTACTTCTTCTGATTCACCCTCCAGACTTCACCTTCTCCTTCTCCTTCTTCTACTTCTTCTGATTCACCCTCCAGACTTCACCTTCTCCTTCTCCTTCTTCTACTTCTTCTGATTCACCCTCCAGTCTTCACCTTCTCCTACTCCTTCTTCTGCTTCTTCTGCTTCACCCTCCAGACTTCACCTTCTCCTTCCCTTTCTTCTGCTTCTTCTGATTCACCCTCCAGACTTCAACTTCTCCTTCTCCTTCTTTTACTTCTTCTGCTTCTCCCTCCAGACTTCACCTTCTCCTTCTCCTTCTTCTGCTTCTTCTGATTCACACTCCAGACTTCACCTTCTCCTTCTCCTTCTTCTACTTCTTCTGATTCACCCTCCAGACTTCACCTTCTCCTTCTCCTTCTTCTGCTTCTCCTGCTTCACCCTCCTGACTTCACCTTCTCCTTCTCCTTCTTCTACTTCTTCTGATTCACCCTCCAGACTTCACCTTCTCCTTCTCCTTCTTCTGCTTCTTCTGCTTCACCCTCCAGACTTCACCTTCTCCTTCTCCTTCTTCTGCTTCTTCTGCTTCACCCTCCAGATATCACCTTCTCCTTCTCCTTCTTCTGCTTCTTCTGCTTCACCCTCCTGACTTCACCTTCTCCTTCTCCTTCTTCTACTTCTTCTGATTCACCCTCCAGACTTCACATTCTCCTGCTCCTTCTTCTGCTTCTTCTGCTTCACCCTCCAGACTTCACCTTCTCCTTCTCCTTCTTCTGCTTCTTCTGCTGCGCCCTCCAGACTTCACCTTCTCCTTCTCCTTCTTCTGCTTCTTCTGCTTCACCCCCCTGACTTCACCTTCTCTTCTCCTTCTTCTGCTTCTTCTGATTCACACTCCTAACTTCACCTTCTCCTTCTCCTTCTTCTGCTTCTTCTGATTCACCCTCCTGACTTCACCTTCTCCTTCTCCTTCTTCTGCTTCTTCTGATTCACCCTCCAGACTTCACCATCTCCTTCTCCTTCTTCTGCTTCTTCTGATTCACCCTCCAGACTTCACCTTCTCCTTCTCCTTCTTCTCCTTCTTCTGATTCACCCTCCAGACTTCATCTTCTCCTTCTCCTTCTTCTGCGTCTTCTGATTCACCCTCCAGACTTCACCTTCTCCTTCTCCTTCTTCTACTTCTTCTGATTCACCCTCCAGACTTCACCTTCTCCTTCTCCTTCTTCTACTTCTTCTGATTCACCCTCCAATCTTCACCTTCTCCTTCTCCTTCTTCTGCTTCTTCTGATTCACCCTCCAGACTTCACCTTCTCGTTCTCCTTCTTCTGCTTCTTCTGGTTCACCCTCCAGACTTCACCTTCTCCTTCTCCTTCTTCTGCTTCTTCTGATTCACCCTCCAGACTTTACCTTCTCCTTCTCCTTCTTCTGCTTCTTCTGCTTCACCCACCTGACTTCACCTTCTCCTTCTCCTTCTTCTACTTCTTCTGATTCACCCTCCACACTTCACCTTCTTCTTCTCCTTCTTCTGCTTCTTCTGCTTCACCCTCCAGACTTCACCTTCTCCTTCTCCTTCTTCTGCTTCTTCTGATTCGCCCTCCAGACTTCACCTTCTCCTTCTCCTTCTTCTGCTTCTTCTGCTTCACCCTCCTTACTTCACCTTCTCCTTCTCCTTCTTCTGCTTCTTCTGATTCACCCTCCTGACTTCAGCTTCTCCTTCTCCTTCTTCTGCTTCTTCTGATTCACCCCCCAGACTTCACCTTCTCCTTCTCCTTCTTCTGCTTCTTCTGATTCACCCTCCAGACTTCACCTTCTCCTTCTCCTTATTCTGCTTCTTCTGATTCACCCTCCAGACCTCACCTTCTCCTTCTCCATTTCAACTTCTTCTGATTTACCATCCAGACTTCATCTTCTCCTTCTCCTTCTTCTGCTTCTTCTGATTCACCCTCCAGACTTCACCTTCTCCTTCTCCTTCTTCTACTTCTTCTGATTCATCCTCCAGTCTTCACCTTCTCCTTCCCTTTCTTCTGCTTCTTCTGATTCACCCTCCAGACTTCACCTTCTCCTTCTCCTTCTTCTGATTCTTCTGATTCACCCTCCAGACTTCACCGTCTCCTTCTCCTTCTTCTGCTTCTTCTGATTCACCCTCCTGACTTCACCTTCTCCTTCTCCTTCTTCTACTTCTTCTGATTCACCCTCCTGACTTCACCTTCTCCTTCTCCTTCTTCTACTTCTTCTGCATCACCCTCCAGACTTCACCTTCTCCTTCTCCTTCTTCTACTTCTTCTGATTCACCCTCCAGACTTCACCTTCTCCTTCTCCTTCATCTACTTCTTCTGATTCACCCTCCAGACTTCACCTTCTCCTTCTCCTTCTTCTACTTCTTCTGCTTCTCCCTCCAGACTTCACCTTCTCCTTCTCCTTCTTCTGCTTCTTCTGATTCACCCATCCAGACTTCACCTTCTCCTTCTCCTTCTTCTACTTCTTCTGATTCACCCTCCAGACTTCACCTTCTCCTTCTCCTTTTTCTACATCTTCTGATTCACCCTCCAGACTTCACCTTCTCCTTCTCCTTCTTCTACTTCTTCTGATTCACCCTCCAGACTTCACCTTCTCCTTCTCCTTCTTCTGATTCTTCTGATTCACCCTCCAGACTTCACCTTCTCCTTCTCCATCTTCTGCTTCTTCTGATTCACCCTCCTGACTTCACCTTCTCCTTCTCCTTCTTCTACTTCTTCTGATTCACCCTCCTGACTTCACCTTCTCCTTCTCCATCTTCTACTTCTTCTGCTTCACCCTCCAGACTTCAACTTATCCTTCTCCTTCTTCTACTTCTTCTGATTCACCCTCCAGACTTCACCTTCTCCTTCTCCTTCTTCTGCTTCTTCTGATTCACCCTCCAGACTTCACCTTCTCCTTCTCCTTTAACTGCGTCTTCTGATTCACCCTCCAGACTTCACATTCTCCTTCTCCTTCTTCTACTTCTTCTGATTCACCCTCCAGACATCACCTTCTCCTTCTCCTTCTTCTGCTTCTTCTGATTCACCCTCCAGACTTCACCTTCTCCTTCTCCTTCGTCTACTTCTTCTGATTCACCCTCCAGACTTCATCTTCTCCTTCTCCTTCTTCTGCTTCTTCTGATTCACCCTCCAGACTTCACCTTCTCCTTCTCCTTCTTCTGCTTCTTCTGATTCACCCTCCAGACTTCAACTTCTCCTTCTCCTTCTTCTACTTCTTCTGATTCACCCTCCAGACTTCACCTTCTCCTTCTCCTTCTTCTACTTCTTCTGATTCACCCTCCAGTCTTCACCTTCTCCTTCTCCTTCTTCTGTTTCTTCTGCTTCACCCTCCAGACTTCACCTTCTCCTTCTCTTTCTTCTGCTTCTTCTGATTCACCCTCCAGACTTCACCTTCTCCTTCTCCTTCTTCTGATTCTTCTGATTCACCCTCCAGACTTCACCTTCTCCTTCTCCTTCTTCTGCTTCTTCTGATTCAACCTCCAGACTTCACCTTCTCCTTCTCCTTCTTCTACTTCTTCTGATTCACCCTCCTGACTTCACCTTCTCCTTCTCCTTCTTCTACTTCTTCTGCTTCACCCTCCAGACTTCACCTTCTCCTTCTCCTTCTTCTACTTCTTCTGATTCACCCTCCAGACTTCACCTTCTCCTTCTCCTTCTTCTGCTTCTTCTGATTCACCCTCCAGACTTCACCTTCTCATTCTCCTTCTTCTGCTTCTTCTGCTGCGCCCTCCAGACTTCACCTTCTCCTTCTCCTTCTTCTGCTTCTTCTGCTTCACACTCCAGACTTCACCTTCTCCTTCTCCTTCTTCTGCTTCTTCTGCTGCGCCCTCCAGGCTTCACCTTCTCCTTCTCCTTCTTCTGCTTCTTCTGCTTCATCGTCCTGACTTCACCTTCTCCTTCTCCTTCTTCTACTTCTTCTGCTACACCCCCCTGACTTCACCTGCTCCTTCTCCTTTTTCTGCTTCTTCTGATTCACCCTCCTAACTTCACCTTCTCCTTCTCCTTCTTCTGCTTCTTCTGATTCACCCTCCTGACTTCACCTTCTCCTTCTCCTTCTTCTGCTTCTTCTGATTCACCCTCCAGACTTCACCTTCTCCTTCTCCTTCTTCTGCTTCTTCTGATTCACCCTCCAGACTTCACCTTCTCCTTCTCCTTCTTCTGCTTCTTCTGATTCACCCTCCAGACCTCACCTTCTCCTTCTCCTTCTTCTACTTCTTCTGATTCACCCTCCAGACTTCATCTTCTCCTTCTCCTTCTTCTGCTTCTTCTGATCCACCCTCCAGACTTCACCTTCTCCTTCTCCTTCTTCTGCTTCTTCTGATTCACCCTCCAGACTTCACCTTCTCCTTCTCCTTCTTCTACTTCTTCTGATTCACCCTATAGACTTCACCTTCTCCTTCTCCTTCTTCTACTTCTTCTGATTCACCCTCCAGTCTTCACCTTCTCCTTCTCCTTCTTCTGTTTCTTCTGCTTCACCCTCCAGACTTCACCTTCTCCTTCTCTTTCTTCTGCTTCTTCTGCTTCACCCTCCAGACTTCACCTTCTCCTTCTCCTTCTTCTGATTCTTCTGATTCACCCTCAAAACTTCACCTTCTATATCTCCTTCTTCTGCTTCTTCTGGTTCACCCTCCTGACTTCACCTTCTCCTTCTCCTTCTTCTACTTCTTCTGATTCACCCTCCTGTATTCACATTCTCCTTCTCCTTCTTCTACTTCTTCTGCTTCACCCTCCAGACTTCACCTTCTCCTTCTCCTTCTTCTACTTCTTCTGATTCCCCCTCCCGACTTCACCTTCTCCTTCTCCTTCTTCTGCTTCTTCTGATTCACCCTCCAGACTTCACCTTCTCCTTCTCCTTATTCTGCTTCTTCTGATTCACCCTCCAGACTTCACCTTCTCCTTCTCCTTCTTCTGCTTCTTCTGATTCACCCTCCAGACTTCACCTTCTCCTTCTCCTTCTTCTGCTTCTTCTGATTCACCCTCCAGACTTCACCTTCTCCTTCTCCTTCTTCTACTTCTTCTGGTTCACCCTCCAGACTTCACCTTCTCCTTCTCCTTCTTCTGCTTCTTCTGATTCACCCCCCTGACTTCACCTTCTCCTTCTCCTTCTTCTACATCTTCTGATTCGCCCTCCTGACTTCACCTTCTCCTTCTCCTTCTTCTACTTCTTCTGCTTCACCCTCCAGACTTCATCTTCTCCTTCTCCTTCTTCTACTTCTTCTGATTCACCCTCCAGACTTCACCTTCTCCTTCTCCTTCTTCTACTTCTTCTGATTCACCCTCCAGACTTCACCTTCTCCTTCTCCTTCTTCTACTTCTTCTGATTCACCCTCCAGACTTCACCTTCTCCTTCTTCTTCTTCTGCTTCTTCTGATTCACCCTCCAGACTTCACCTTCTCCTTCTCCTTATTCTGCTTCTTCTGAATCACCCTCCAGACTTCACCTTCTCCTTCTCCTTCTTCTGCTTCTTCTGATTCACCCTCCAGACTTCACCTGTTCCTTCTCCTTCTTCTGCTTCTTCTGATTTACCCTCCAGACTTCACCTTCTCTTTCTCCTTCTTCTACTTCTTCTGATTCACCCTCCAGACTTCACCTTCTCCATCTCCTTCTTCTGCTTCTTCTGATTCACCCTCCAGACTTCACCTTCTCCTTCTCCTTCGTCTACTTCTTCTGATTCACCCTCCAGACTTCACCTTCTCCTTCTCCTTCTTCTGCTTCTTCTGATTCACCCTCCAGACTTCACCTTCTCCTTCTCCTTCTTCTACTTCTTCTGATTCACCCTCCAGACTTCACCTTCTCCTTCTCTTTCTTCTGCTTCTTCAGATTCACCCTCCAGACTTCACCTTCTCCTTCTCCTTCTTCTGATTCTTCTGATTCACCCTCCAGACTTCACCTTCTCCTTCTCCTTCTTCTGCTTCTTCTGATTCACCCTCCTGACTTCACCTTCTCCTTCTCCTTCTTCTACATCTTCTGATTCACCCTCCTGACTTCACCTTCTCCTTCTCCTTCTTCTACTTCTTCTGCTTCACCCTCCAGACTTCACCTTCTCCTTCTCCTTCTTCTACGTCTTCTGATTCACCCTCCAGACATCACCTTCTCCTTCTCCTTCTTCTACTTCTTCTGATTCACCCTCCAGACTTCATCTTCTCCTTCTCCTTCTTCTACTTCTTCTGATTCACCCTCCAGACTTCAGCTTCTCCTTCTCCTTCTTCTGCTTCTTCTGATTCAACCTCCAGACTTCACCTTCTCCTTCTCCTTATCCTGCTTCTTCTGAATCACCCTCCAGACTTCACCTTCTCCTTCTCCTTCTTCTGCTTCTTCTGATTCACCCTCCAGACCTCACCTTCTCCTTCTCCTTCTTCTGCTTCTTCTTATTCACCCTCCAGACTTCACCTTCTCCTTCTCCTTCTTCTACTTCTTCTGATTCAACCTCCAGACTTCACCTTCTCCATCTCCTTCTTCTGCTTCATCTGATTCACCCTCCAGACTTCACCTTCTCCTTCTCCTTCGTCTACTTCTTCTGATTCACCCTCCAGACTACACCTTCTCCTTCTCCTTCTTCTACTTCTTCTGATTCACCCTCCAGACTTCACCTTCTCCTTCTCCTTCTTCTGTTTCTTCTGATTCACCCTCCAGACTTCACCTTCTCCTTCTCCTTCTTCTACTACTTCTGATTCACCCTCCAGACTTCACCTTCTCCTTCTCCTTCTTCTACTTCTTCTGATTCACCCTCCAGACTTCATCTTCTCCTTCTCCTTCTTCTGCTTCTTCTGATTCACCCTCCAGACTTCACCTTCTCCTTCTCCTTCTTCTGCTTCTTCTGATTCACCCTCCAGACTTCACCTTCTCCTTCTCCTTCTTCTACTTCTTCTGATTCACCCTCCAGACTTCACCTTCTCCTTCTCCTTCTTCTGCTTCATCTGATTCACCCTCCAGACTTCACCTTCTCCTTCTCCTTCGTCTACTTCTTCTGATTCACCCTCCAGACTACACCTTCTCCTTCTCCTTCTTCTACTTCTTCTGATTCACCCTCCAGACTTCACCTTCTCCTTCTCCTTCTTCTGTTTCTTCTGATTCACCCTCCAGACTTCACCTTCTCCTTCTCCTTCTTCTACTACTTCTGATTCACCCTCCAGACTTCACCTTCTCCTTCTCCTTCTTCTACTTCTTCTGATTCACCCTCCAGACTTCATCTTCTCCTTCTCCTTCTTCTGCTTCTTCTGATTCACCCTCCAGACTTCACCTTCTCCTTCTCCTTCTTCTGCTTCTTCTGATTCACCCTCCAGACTTCACCTTCTCCTTCTCCTTCTTCTACTTCTTCTGATTCAACCTCCAGACTTCACCTTCTCCTTCTCCTTCTTCTACTTCTTCTGATTCACCCTCCAGTCTTCACCTTCTCCTTCTCCTTCTTCTGTTTCTTCTGCTTCACCCTCCAGACTTCACCTTCTCCTTCTCTTTCTTCTGCTTCTTCTGATTCACCCTCCAGACTTCACCTTCTCCTTCTCCTTCTTCTGATTCTTCTGATTCACCCTCCAGACTTCACCTTCTCCTTCTCCTTCTTCTGCTTCTTCTGATTCACCCTCCTGACTTCACCTTCTCCTTCTCCTTCTTCTACTTCTTCTGATTCACCCACCTGACTTCACCTTCTCCTTCTCCTTCTTCTACTTCTTCTGATTCACCCTCCAGACTTCACCTTCTCCTTCTCCTTCTTCTACTTCTTCTGATTCACCCTCCAGACTTCACCTTCTCCTTCTCCTTCTTCTGCTTCTTCTGATTCACCCTCCAGACTTCACCTTCTCCTTCTCCTTATTCTGCTTCTTCTGATTCACCCTCCAGACTTCACCTTCTCCTTCTCCTTCTTCTACTTCTTCTGATTCACCCTCCTGACTTCACCTTCTCCTTCTCCATCTTCTAATTCTTCTGCTTCACCCTCCAGACTTCAACTTCTCCTTCTCCTTCTTCTACTTCTTCTGATTCACCCTCCAGACTTCACCTTCTCCTTCTCCTTCTTCTGCTTCTTCTGATTCACCCTCCAGACTTCACCTTCTCCTTCTCCTTATTCTGCTTCTTCTGATTCACCCTCCAGACTTCACCTTCTCCTTCTCCTTCTTCTGCTTCTTCTGATTCACCCTGCAGACTTCACCTTCTCCTTCTCCTTCTTCTGCTTCTTCTGATTCACCCTCCAGACTTCACCTTCTCCTTCTCCTTCTTCTGCTTCTTCTGATTCACCCTCCAGACTTCACCTTCTCCTTCTCCTTCTTCTACTTCTTCTGATTCACCCTCCAGACTTCACCTTCTCCTTCTCTTTCTTCTGCTTCTTCTGATTCACCCTCCAGACTTCACCTTCTCCTTCTCCTTCTTCTGATTCTTCTGATTCACCCTCCAGACTTCACCTTCTCCTTCTCCTTCTTCTGCTTCTTCTGATTCACCCTCCTGACTTCACCTTCTCCTTCTCCTTCTTCTACTTCTTCTGATTCACCATCCTGAGTTCACCTTCTCCTTCTCCTTCTTCTACTTCTTCTGCTTCACCCTCCAGACTTCACCTTCCCCTTCTCCTTCTTCTACTTCTTCTGATTCACCCTCCAGACTTGACCTTCTCCTTTTCCTTCTTCTACTTCTTCTGATTCACCCTCCAGACTTCACCTTCTCCTTCTCCTTCTTCTGCTTCTTCTGCTTCACCGTCCTGACTGCACCTTCTCCTTCTCCTTCTTCTACTTATTCTGCTTCATCCCCCTGACATCACCTGCTCCTTCTCCTTCGTCTACTTCTTCTGATTCACCCTCCAGACTACACCTTCTCCTTCTCCTTCTTCTACTTCTTCTGATTCACCCTCCAGACTTCACCTTCTCCTTCTCCTTCTTCTGCTTCTTCTGATTCACCCTCCAGACTTCACCTTCTCCTTCTCCTTCTTCTACTTCTTCTGATTCACCCTCCAAACTTCACCTTCTCCTTCTCCTTCTTCTACTTCTTCTGCTTCTCCCTCCAGACTTCACCTTCTCCTTCTCCTTCTTCTGCTTCTTCTGATTCAGCCTCCAGACTTCACCTTCTCCTTCTCCTTCTTCTACTTCTTCTGATTCACCCTCCAGACTTCACCTTCTCCTTCTCCTTCTTCTACTGCTTCTGATTCACCCTCCAGACTTCACCTTCTCCTTCTCCTTCTTCTACTTCTTATGATTCACCCTCCTGACTTCACCTTCTCCTTCTCCTTCTTCTGCTTCTTCTGCTTCACCCTCCAGACTTCACCTTCTCCTTCTCCTTCTTCTGCTTCTTCTGCTTCACCCTCCAGACTTCACCTTCTCCTTCTCCTTCTTCTGCTTCTTCTGCTTCACCCTCCAGACCTCACCTTCTCCTTCTCCTTCTTCTACTTCTTCTGATTCACCCTCCTGACTTCACCTTCTCCTTCTCCTTCTTCTACTTCTTCTGCTTCACCCTCCAGACTTCACCTTCTCCTTCTCCTTCTTCTGCTTCTTCTGATTCACCCTCCAGACTTCACCTTTTCCTTCTCCTTCTTCTGCTTCTTCTGATTCACCCGCCAGACTTCACCTTCTCCTTCTCCTTATTCTGCTTCTCCTGATTCACCCTCCAGACTTCACCTTCTCCTTCTCCTTCTTCTGCTTCTTCTGAATCACCCTCCTGACTTACCTTCTCCTTCTCCTTCTTCTGCTTCTTCTGATTCACCCTCCAGACTTCACCTTCTCCTTCTCCTTCTTCTGCTTCTTCTGATTCACCCTCCAGACTTCACCTTCTCCTTCTCCTTCTTCTGCTTCTTTTGATTCACCCTTCAGACTTCACCTTCGCCTTCTCCTTCTTCTGCTTCTTCTGATTCACCCTCCAGACCTCACCTTCTCCTTCTCCTTCTTCTACTTCTTCTGATTCACCCTCCAGACTTCATCTTCTCCTTCTCCTTCTTTTGCTTCTTCTGATTCACCCTCCAGACTTCACCTTCTCCTTCTCCTTCTTCTGCTTCTTCTGATTCACCCTCCAGACTTCGCCTTCTCCTTCTCCTTCTTCTACTTCTTCTGATTCACCCTCCAGACTTCACCTTCTCCTTCTCCTTCTTCTACTTCTTCTGATTCTCCCTCCAGTCTTCATCTTCTCCTTCTCCTTCTTCTGCTTCTTCTGATTCACCCTCCAGACTTCACCTTCTCCTTCTCCTTCTTCTGCTTCTCCTGATTCACCCTCCTGACTTCACCTTCTCCTTCTCCTTCTTCTGCTTCTTCTGATTCACCCTCCAGACTTCACCTTCTCCTTCTCCTTCTTCTACTTCTTCTGATTCACCCTCCAGACTTCACCTTCTCCTGCTACTTCTTCTGCTTCTTCAGATTCACCCTCCAGACTTCACCTTCTCCTTTTCCTTCTTCTGCTTCTTCTGATTCACCCTCCAGATTTCACCTTCTCCTTCTCCTTCTTCTGCTTCTTCTGATTCACCCTCCAGACTTCACCTTCTCCTTCTCCTTCTGCTTCTTCTGATTCACCCTCCAGACTTCACCTTCTCCTTCACCTTCTTCTACTTCTTCTGATTCACCCTCCAGACTTCACCTTCTCCTTCTCCTTCTTCTGCTTCTTCTGATTCACCCTCCAGACTTCACCTTCTCCTTCTCCTTCGTCTACTTCTTCTGATTCACCCTCCAGACTACACCTTCTCCTTCTCCTTCTTCTTCTTCTTCTGATTCACCCTCCAGACTTCACCTTCTCCTTCTCCTTCTTCTGCTTCTTCTGATTCACCCTCCAGACTTCACCTTCTCCTTCTCCTTCTTCTACTTCTTCTGATTCACCCTCCAGACTTCACCTTCTCCTTCTCCTTCTTCTACTTCTTCTGCTTCTCCCTCCAGACTTCACCTTCTCCTTCTCCTTCTTCTGCTTCTTCTGATTCACCCTCCAGACTTCACCTCCTCCTTCTCCTTCTTCTACTTCTTCTGATTCACCCTCCAGACTTCACCTTCTCCTTCTCCTTCTTCTACTTCTTCTGATTCACCCTCCAGACTTCACCTTCTCCTTCTCCTTCTTCTACTTCTTATGATTCACCCTCCTGACTTCACCTTCTCCTTCTCCTTCTTCTGCTTCTTCTGCTCCACCCTCCAGACTTCACCTTCTTCTTCTCCTTCTTCTGCTTCTTCTGCTTCACCCTCCAGACTTCACCTTCTCCTTCTCCTTCTTCTGCTTCTTCTGCTTCTCCCTCCTGACTTCACCTTCTCCTTCTCCTTCTTCTACTTCTTCTGATTCACCCTCCAGACTTCACCTTCTCCTTCTCCTTCTTCTGCTTCTTCTGATTCACCCTCCAGACTTCACCTTTTCCTTCTCCTTCTTCTGCTTCTTCTGATTCACCCGCCAGACTTCACCTTCTCCTTCTCCTTATTCTGCTTCTCCTGATTCACCCTCCAGACTTCACCTTCTCCTTCTCCTTCTTCTGCTTCTTCTGAATCACCCTCCTGACTTACCTTCTCCTTCTCCTTCTTCTGCTTCTTCTGATTCACCCTCCAGACTTCACCTTCTCCTTCTCCTTCTTCTGCTTCTTCTGATTCACCCTCCAGACTTCACCTTCTCCTTCTCCTTCTTCTGCTTCTTTTGATTCACCCTTCAGACTTCACCTTCGCCTTCTCCTTCTTCTGCTTCTTCTGATTCACCCTCCAGACCTCACCTTCTCCTTCTCCTTCTTCTACTTCTTCTGATTCACCCTCCAGACTTCATCTTCTCCTTCTCCTTCTTTTGCTTCTTCTGATTCACCCTCCAGACTTCACCTTCTCCTTCTCCTTCTTCTGCTTCTTCTGATTCACCCTCCAGACTTCGCCTTCTCCTTCTCCTTCTTCTACTTCTTCTGATTCACCCTCCAGACTTCACCTTCTCCTTCTCCTTCTTCTACTTCTTCTGATTCTCCCTCCAGTCTTCATCTTCTCCTTCTCCTTCTTCTGCTTCTTCTGATTCACCCTCCAGACTTCACCTTCTCCTTCTCCTTCTTCTGCTTCTCCTGATTCACCCTCCTGACTTCACCTTCTCCTTCTCCTTCTTCTGCTTCTTCTGATTCACCCTCCAGACTTCACCTTCTCCTTCTCCTTCTTCTACTTCTTCTGATTCACCCTCCAGACTTCACCTTCTCCTGCTACTTCTTCTGCTTCTTCTGATTCACCCTCCAGACTTCACCTTCTCCTTTTCCTTCTTCTGCTTCTTCTGATTCACCCTCCAGATTTCACCTTCTCCTTCTCCTTCTTCTGCTTCTTCTGATTCACCCTCCAGACTTCACCTTCTCCTTCTTCTGATTCACCCTCCAGACTTCACCTTCTCCTTCACCTTCTTCTACTTCTTCTGATTCACCCTCCAGACTTCACCTTCTCCTTCTCCTTCTTCTGCTTCTTCTGATTCACCCTCCAGACTTCACCTTCTCCTTCTCCTTCGTCTACTTCTTCTGATTCACCCTCCAGACTACACCTTCTCCTTCTCCTTCTTCTACTTCTTCTGATTCACCCTCCAGACTTCACCTTCTCCTTCTCCTTCTTCTGCTTCTTCTGATTCACCCTCCAGACTTCACCTTCTCCTTCTCCTTCTTCTACTTCTTCTGATTCACCCTCCAGACTTCACCTTCTCCTTCTCCTTCTTCTACTTCTTCTGCTTCTCCCTCCAGACTTCACCTTCTCCTTCTCCTTCTTCTGCTTCTTCTGATTCACCCTCCAGACTTCACCTCCTCCTTCTCCTTCTTCTACTTCTTCTGATTCACCCTCCAGACTTCACCTTCTCCTTCTCCTTCTTCTACTTCTTCTGATTCACCCTCCAGACTTCACCTTCTCCTTCTCCTTCTTCTACTTCTTATGATTCACCCTCCTGACTTCACCTTCTCCTTCTCCTTCTTCTGCTTCTTCTGCTCCACCCTCCAGACTTCATCTTCTTCTTCTCCTTCTTCTGCTTCTTCTGCTTCACCCTCCAGACTTCACCTTCTCCTTCTCCTTCTTCTGCTTCTTCTGCTTCTCCCTCCTGACTTCACCTTCTCCTTCTCCTTCTTCTACTTCTTCTGATTCACCCTCCAGACTTCACCTTCTCCTTCTCCTTCTTCTGCTTCACCCTCCTGACTTCATCTTCTCCTTTTCCTTCTTCTGCTTCTTCTGATTCACCCTCCTGACTTCACCTTCTCCTTCTCCTTCTTCTGCTTCTTCTGATGCACCCTCCAGACTTCACCTTCTCCTTCTCCTTCTTCTGCTTCTTCTGATTCACCCTCCAGACTTCACCTTCTCCTTCTCCTTCTTCTGCTTCTTCTGATTCACCCTCCAGACCTCACCTTCTCCTTCTCCTTCTTCTACTTCTTCTGATTCACCCTCCAGACTTCACCTTCTCCTTCTCCTTCTTCTGCTTCTTCTGATTCACCCTCCAGACCTCACCTTCTCCTTCTCCTTCTTCTACTTCTTCTGATTCACCCTCCAGACTTCATCTTCTCCTTCTCCTTCTTCTGCTTCTTCTGATTCACTCTCCAGACTTCACCTTCTCCTTCTCCTTCTTCTACTTCTTCTGATTCACCCTCCAGACTTCACCTTCTCCTTCTCCTTCTTCTACTTCTTCTGATTCACCCTCCAGTCTTCACCTTCTCCTTCTCCTTCTTCTGCTTCTTCTGATTCACCCTTCAGACTTCACCTTCTTCTTCTCCTTCTTCTGCTTCTTCTGATTCACCCTCCAGACCTCACCTTCTCCTTCTCCTTCATCAACTTCTTCTGATTCACCCTCCAGACTTCATCTTCTCCTTCTCCTTCTTTTGCTTCTTCTGATTCACCCTCCAGACTTCACCTTCTCCTTCTCCTTCTTCTGCTTCTTCTGTTTCACCCTCCAGACTTCGCCTTCTCCTTCTCCTTCTTCTACTTCTTCTGATTCACCCTCCAGACTTCACCTTCTCCTTCTCCTTCTTCTACTTCTTCTGATTCACCCTCCTGACTTACCTTCTCCTTCTCCTTCTTCTGCTTCTTCTGATTCACCCTCCAGACTTCACCTTCTCCTTCTCCTTCTTCTGCTTCTTCTGATTCACCCTCCAGACTTCACCTTCTCCTTCTCCTTCTTCTGCTTCTTTTGATTCACCCTTCAGACTTCACCTTCGCCTTCTCCTTCTTCTGCTTCTTCTGATTCACCCTCCAGAACTCACCTTCTCCTTCTCCTTCTTCTACTTCTTCTGATTCACCCTCCAGACTTCATCTTCTCCTTCTCCTTCTTTTGCTTCTTCTGATTCACCCTCCAGACTTCACCTTCTCCTTCTCCTTCTTCTGCTTCTTCTGATTCACCCTCCAGACTTCGCCTTCTCCTTCTCCTTCTTCTACTTCTTCTGATTCACCCTCCAGACTTCACCTTCTCCTTCTCCTTCTTCTACTTCTTCTGATTCACCCTCCAGTCTTCATCTTCTCCTTCTCCTTCTTCTGCTTCTTCTGATTCACCCTCCAGACTTCACCTTCTCCTTCTCCTTCTTCTGCTTCTCCTGATTCACCCTCCTGACTTCACCTTCTCCTTCTCCTTCTTCTGCTTCTTCTGATTCACCCTCCAGACTTCACCTTCTCCTTCTCCTTCTTCTACTTCTTCTGATTCACCCTCCAGACTTCACCTTCTCCTTCTACTTCTTCTGCTTCTTCTGATTCACCCTCCAGACTTCACCTTCTCTTTTTCCTTCTTCTGCTTCTTCTGATTCACCCTCCAGATTTCACCTTCTCCTTCTCCTTCTTCTGCTTCTTCTGATTCACCCTCCAGACTTCACCTTCTCCTTCTCCTTCTTCTACTTCTTCTTATTCACCCTCCAGACTTCATCTTCTCCTTCTCCTTCTTCTGCTTCTTCTGATTCACACTCCACACTTCACCTTCTCCTTCTCCTTCTTCTGCTTCTTCTGATTCACCCTCCAGACTACACCTTCTCCTTCTCCTTCTTCTACTTCTTCTGATTCACCCTCCAGACTTCACCTTCTCCTTCTCCTTCTTCTGCTTCTTCTGACTCACCCTCCAGACTTCACCTTCTCCTGCTACTTCTCCTGCTTCTTCTGATTCACCCTCCAGACTTCACCTTCTCCTTCTCTTTCTTCTACTTCTTCTGATTCACCCTCCAGACTTCACCTTCTCCTTCTCCTTCTTCTGCTTCTTCTGATTCACCCTCCAGACTTCACCTTCTCCTTCTCCTTCTTCTACTTCTTCTGATTCACCCTCCAGACTTCACCTTCTCCTTCTCCTTCTTCTACTTCTTCTGATTCACCATCCAGACTTCACCTTCTCCTTCTCCTTCTTCTACTTCTTCTGCTTCTCCCTCCAGACTTCACCTTCTCCTTCTCCTTCTTCTGCTTCTTCTGATTCACCCTCCAGACTTCACCTTCTCCTTCTCCTTCTTCTACTTCTCCTGATTCACCCTCCAGACTTCACCTTCTCCTTCTCCTTCTTCTACTTCTTCTGATTCACCCTCCAGACTTCACCTTCTCCTTCTCCTTCTTCTACTTCTTATGATTCACCCTCCTGACTTCACCTTCTCCTTCTCCTTCTTCTGCTCCTTCTGCTTCACCCTCCAGATTTCACCTTCTCCTTCTCTTTCTTCTGCTTCTTCTGATTCACCCTCCAGACTTCACCTTCTCCTTCTCCTTCTTCTGATTCTTTTGATTCACCCTCCAGACTTCACCTTCTCCTTCTCCTTCTTCTGCTTCTTCTGATTCACCCTCCTGACTTCAACTTCTCCTTCTCCTTCTTCTACTTCTTCTGATTCACCCTCCTGACTTCACCTTCTCCTTCTCCTTCTTCTACTTCTTCTGCTTCACCCTCCAGACTTCACCTTCTCCTTCTCCTTCTTCTACTTCTTCTGATTCACCCTCCAGACTTCCCCTTCTCCTTCTCCTTCTTCTGCTTCTTCTGATTCACCCGCCAGACTTCACCTTCTCCTTCTCCTTATTCTGCTTCTCCTGATTCACCCTCCAGACTTCACCTTCTCCTTCTCCTTCTTCTGCTTCTTTTGAATCACCCTCCTGACTTACCTTCTCCTTCTCCTTCTTCTGCTTCTTCTGATTCACCCTCCAGACTTCAACTTCTCCTTCTCCTTCATCTACTTCTTCTGATTCACCCTCCAGACTTCATCTTCTCCTTCTCCTTCTTCTGCTTCTTCTGATTTACCCTCCAGACTTCACCTTCTCCTTCTCCTTCTTCTGCTTTTTCTGATTCACCCTCCTGACTTCACCTTCTCCTTCTCCTTCTTCTACTTCTTCTGATTCACCCTCCAGACTTCACCTTCTCCTTCTCCTGCTTCTACTTCTTCTGATTCACCCACCAGACTTCACCTTCTCCTTCTCCTTCTTCTGCTTCTTCTGATTCACCCTCCAGACTTCACCTTCTCCTTCTCCTTCTTCTGCTTCTTCTGATTCACCCTCCAGACTTCACCTTCTCCTTCTCCTTCTTCTGCTTCTTTTTATTCACCATTCAGACTTCACCTTCTCCTTCTCCTTCTTTTGCTTCTTCTGATTCACCCTCCAGACCTCACCTTCTCCTTCTCCTTCTTCTACTTCTTCTGATTCACCCTCCAGACTTCATCTTCTACTTCTCCTTCTTTTGCTTCTTCTGATTGACCCTCCAGACTTCACCTTCTCCTTCTCCTTCTTCTGCTTCTTCTGATTCAACCTCCAGACTTCGCCTTCTCCTTCTCCTTCTTCTACTTCTTCTGATTCACCCTCCAGACTTCACCTTCTCCTTCTCCTTCTTCTACTTCTTCTGATTCACCCTCCAGTCTCCATCTTCTCCTTCTCCTTCTTCTGCTTCTTCTGATTCACCCTCCAGACTTCACCTTCTCCTTCTCCTTCTTCTGCTTCTTCTGATTCACCCTCCAGACTTCACCTTCTCCTTCTCCTTCTTCTACTTCTTCTGATTCACCCTCCAGACTTCACCTTCTCCTGCTACTCCTTCTGCTTCATCTGATTCACCCTCCAGACTTCACCTTCTCCTTTTCCTTCTTCTGCTTCTTCTGATTCACCCTCCAGATTTCACCTTCTCCTTCTCCTTCTTCTGCTTCTTCTGATTCACCCTCCAGACTTCACCTTCTCCTTCTCCTTCTTCTGCTTCTTCTGATTCACCCTCCAGACTTCACCTTCTCCTTCACCTTCTTCTACTTCTTCTGATTCACCCTCCAGAATTCACCTTCTCCTTCTCCTTCTTCTGCTTCTTCTGATTCACCCTCCAGACTTCACCTTCTCCTTCTCCTTCGTCTACTTCTTCTGATTCACCCTCCAGACTTCACCTTCTCCTTCTCCTTCGTCTACTTCTTCTGATTCACCCTCCAGACTTCACCTTCTCCTTCTCCTTCTTCTGCTTCTTCTGATTCACCCTCCAGACTTCACCTTCTCCTTCACCTTCTTCTACTTCTTCTGATTCACCCTCCAGACATCACCTTCTCCTTCTCCTTCTTCTGCTTCTTCTGATTCACCCTCCAGACTTCACCTTCTCCTTCTCCTTCGTCTACTTCTTCTGATTCACCCTCCAGACTACACCTTCTCCTTCTCCTTCTTCTACTTCTTCTGATTCATCCTCCAGACTTCACCTTCTCCTTCTCCTTCTTCTGCTTCTTCTGATTCACCCTCCAGACTTCACCTTCTCCTTCTCCTTCTTCTACTTCTTCTGATTCACCCTCCAGACTTCACCTTCTCCTTCTCCTTCTTCTACTTCTTCTGATTCACCCTCCAGTCTTCACCTTCTCCTTCTCCTTCTTCTGCGTCTTCTGATTCACCCTCCAGACTTCACCTTCTCCTTCTCCTTCTTCTGCTTCTCCTGATTCACCCTCCTGACTTCACCTTCTCCTTCTCCTTATTCTGCTTCTTCTGATTCACCCTCCAGACTTCACCTTCTCCTTCTCCTTCTTCTACTTCTTTTATTCACCCTCCAGACTTCACCTTCTCCTTCTACTTCTTCTGCTTCTTCTGATTCACCCTCCAGACTTCACCTTCTCCTTCTCCTTCTTCTGCTTCTTCTGATTCACCCTCCAGACTTCACCTTCTCCTTCTCCTTCTTCTGCTTCTTCTGATTCACCCTCCAGACTTCACCTTCTCCTTCTCCTTCTTCTACTTCTTCTGATTCATCCTCCAGACTTCATCTTCTCCTTCTCCTTCTTCTGCTTCTTCTGATTCACCCTCCACACTTCACCTTCTCCTTCTCCTTCTTCTGCTTCTTCTGATTCACCCTCCAGACTACACCTTCTCCTTCTCCTTCTTCTACTTCTTCTGATTCACCCTCCAGACTTCACCTTCTCCTTCTCCTTCTTCTGCTTCTTCTGACTCACCCTCCAGACTTCACCTTCTCCTGCTACTTCTCCTGCTTCTTCTGATTCACCCTCCAGACTTCACCTTCTCCTTCTACTTCTTCTACTTCTTCTGATTCACCCTCCACACTTCACCTTCTCCTTCTCCTTCTTCTGCTTCTTCTGATTCACCCTCCAGACTTCACCTTCTCCTTCTCCTTCTTCTACTTCTTCTGATTCACCCTCCAGACTTCTCCTTCTCCTTCTCCTTCTTCTACTTCTTCTGATTCACCATCCAGACTTCACCTTCTCCTTCTCCTTCTTCTACTTCTTCTGCTTCTCCCTCCAGACTTCACCTTCTCCTTCTCCTTCTTCTGCTTCTTCTGATTCACCCTCCAGACTTCACCTTCTCCTTCTCCTTCTTCTACTTCTCCTGATTCACCCTCCAGACTTCACCTTCTCCTTTTCCTTCTTCTACTGCTTCTGATTCACCCTCCAGACTTCACCTTCTCCTTCTCCTTCTTCTACTTCTTATGATTCACCCTCCTGACTTCACCTTCTCCTTCTCCTTCTTCTGCTTCTTCTGCTTCACCCTCCAGATTTCACCTTCTCCTTCTCTTTCTTCTGCTTCTTCTGATTCACCCTCCAGACTTCACCTTCTCCTTCTCCTTCTTCTGATTCTTTTGATTCACCCTCCAGACTTCACCTTCTCCTTCTCCTTCTTCTGATTCTTCTGATTCACCCTCCAGACTTCACCTTCTCCTTCTCCTTCTTCTGCTTCTTCTGATTCACCCTCCAGACTTCACCTTCTCCTTCTCCTTCTTCTACTTCTTCTGATTCACCCTCCAGACTTCACCTTCTCCTTCTCCTTCTTCTACTTCTTCTGATTCACCATCCAGACTTCACCTTCTCCTTCTCCTTCTTCTACTTCTTCTGCTTCTCCCTCCAGACTTCACCTTCTCCTTCTCCTTCTTCTGCTTCTTCTGATTCACCCTCCAGACTTCACCTTCTCCTTCTCCTTCTTCTACTTCTCCTGATTCACCCTCCAGACTTCACCTTCTCCTTCTCCTTCTTCTACTTCTTCTGATTCACCCTCCAGACTTCACCTTCTCCTTCTCCTTCTTCTACTTCTTATGATTCACCCTCCTGACTTCACCTTCTCCTTCTCCTTCTTCTGCTCCTTCTGCTTCACCCTCCAGATTTCACCTTCTCCTTCTCTTTCTTCTGCTTCTTCTGATTCACCCTCCAGACTTCACCTTCTCCTTCTCCTTCTTCTGATTCTTTTGATTCACCCTCCAGACTTCACCTTCTCCTTCTCCTTCTTCTGCTTCTTCTGATTCACCCTCCTGACTTCAACTTCTCCTTCTCCTTCTTCTACTTCTTCTGATTCACCCTCCTGACTTCACCTTCTCCTTCTCCTTCTTCTACTTCTTCTGCTTCACCCTCCAGACTTCACCTTCTCCTTCTCCTTCTTCTACTTCTTCTGATTCACCCTCCAGACTTCCCCTTCTCCTTCTCCTTCTTCTGCTTCTTCTGATTCACCCGCCAGACTTCACCTTCTCCTTCTCCTTATTCTGCTTCTCCTGATTCACCCTCCAGACTTCACCTTCTCCTTCTCCTTCTTCTGCTTCTTTTGAATCACCCTCCTGACTTACCTTCTCCTTCTCCTTCTTCTGCTTCTTCTGATTCACCCTCCAGACTTCAACTTCTCCTTCTCCTTCATCTACTTCTTCTGATTCACCCTCCAGACTTCATCTTCTCCTTCTCCTTCTTCTGCTTCTTCTGATTTACCCTCCAGACTTCACCTTCTCCTTCTCCTTCTTCTGCTTTTTCTGATTCACCCTCCTGACTTCACCTTCTCCTTCTCCTTCTTCTACTTCTTCTGATTCACCCTCCAGACTTCACCTTCTCCTTCTCCTGCTTCTACTTCTTCTGATTCACCCACCAGACTTCACCTTCTCCTTCTCCTTCTTCTGCTTCTTCTGATTCACCCTCCAGACTTCACCTTCTCCTTCTCCTTCTTCTGCTTCTTCTGATTCACCCTCCAGACTTCACCTTCTCCTTCTCCTTCTTCTGCTTCTTTTTATTCACCATTCAGACTTCACCTTCTCCTTCTCCTTCTTTTGCTTCTTCTGATTCACCCTCCAGACCTCACCTTCTCCTTCTCCTTCTTCTACTTCTTCTGATTCACCCTACAGACTTCATCTTTCCTTCTCCTTCTTTTGCTTCTTCTGATTGACCCTCCAGACTTCACCTTCTCCTTCTCCTTCTTCTGCTTCTTCTGATTCAACCTCCAGACTTCGCCTTCTCCTTCTCCTTCTTCTACTTCTTCTGATTCACCCTCCAGACTTCACCTTCTCCTTCTCCTTCTTCTACTTCTTCTGATTCACCCTCCAGTCTCCATCTTCTCCTTCTCCTTCTTCTGCTTCTTCTGATTCACCCTCCAGACTTCACCTTCTCCTTCTCCTTCTTCTGCTTCTTCTGATTCACCCTCCAGACTTCACCTTCTCCTTCTCCTTCTTCTACTTCTTCTGATTCACCCTCCAGACTTCACCTTCTCCTGCTACTCCTTCTGCTTCATCTGATTCACCCTCCAGACTTCACCTTCTCCTTTTCCTTCTTCTGCTTCTTCTGATTCACCCTCCAGATTTCACCTTCTCCTTCTCCTTCTTCTGCTTCTTCTGATTCACCCTCCAGACTTCACCTTCTCCTTCACCTTCTTCTACTTCTTCTGATTCACCCTCCAGAATTCACCTTCTCCTTCTCCTTCTTCTGCTTCTTCTGATTCACCCTCCAGACTTCACCTTCTCCTTCTCCTTCGTCTACTTCTTCTGATTCACCCTCCAGACTTCACCTTCTCCTTCTCCTTCGTCTACTTCTTCTGATTCACCCTCCAGACTTCACCTTCTCCTTCTCCTTCTTCTGCTTCTTCTGATTCACCCTCCAGACTTCACCTTCTCCTTCACCTTCTTCTACTTCTTCTGATTCACCCTCCAGACTTCACCTTCTCCTTCTCCTTCTTCTGCTTCTTCTGATTCACCCTCCAGACTTCACCTTCTCCTTCTCCTTCGTCTACTTCTTCTGATTCACCCTCCAGACTACACCTTCTCCTTCTCCTTCTTCTACTTCTTCTGATTCATCCTCCAGACTTCACCTTCTCCTTCTCCTTCTTCTGCTTCTTCTGATTCACCCTCCAGACTTCACCTTCTCCTTCTCCTTCTTCTACTTCTTCTGATTCACCCTCCAGACTTCACCTTCTCCTTCTCCTTCTTCTACTTCTTCTGATTCACCCTCCAGTCTTCACCTTCTCCTTCTCCTTCTTCTGCGTCTTCTGATTCACCCTCCAGACTTCACCTTCTCCTTCTCCTTCTTCTGCTTCTCCTGATTCACCCTCCTGACTTCACCTTCTCCTTCTCCTTATTCTGCTTCTTCTGATTCACCCTCCAGACTTCACCTTCTCCTTCTCCTTCTTCTACTTCTTTTATTCACCCTCCAGACTTCACCTTCTCCTTCTACTTCTTCTGCTTCTTCTGATTCACCCTCCAGACTTCACCTTCTCCTTCTCCTTCTTCTGCTTCTTCTGATTCACCCTCCAGACTTCACCTTCTCCTTCTCCTTCTTCTGCTTCTTCTGATTCACCCTCCAGACTTCACCTTCTCCTTCTCCTTCTTCTACTTCTTCTGATTCATCCTCCAGACTTCATCTTCTCCTTCTCCTTCTTCTGCTTCTTCTGATTCACCCTCCACACTTCACCTTCTCCTTCTCCTTCTTCTGCTTCTTCTGATTCACCCTCCAGACTACACCTTCTCCTTCTCCTTCTTCTACTTCTTCTGATTCACCCTCCAGACTTCACCTTCTCCTTCTCCTTCTTCTGCTTCTTCTGACTCACCCTCCAGACTTCACCTTCTCCTGCTACTTCTCCTGCTTCTTCTGATTCACCCTCCAGACTTCACCTTCTCCTTCTACTTCTTCTACTTCTTCTGATTCACCCTCCACACTTCACCTTCTCCTTCTCCTTCTTCTGCTTCTTCTGATTCACCCTCCAGACTTCACCTTCTCCTTCTCCTTCTTCTACTTCTTCTGATTCACCCTCCAGACTTCTCCTTCTCCTTCTCCTTCTTCTACTTCTTCTGATTCACCATCCAGACTTCACCTTCTCCTTCTCCTTCTTCTACTTCTTCTGCTTCTCCCTCCAGACTTCACCTTCTCCTTCTCCTTCTTCTGCTTCTTCTGATTCACCCTCCAGACTTCACCTTCTCCTTCTCCTTCTTCTACTTCTCCTGATTCACCCTCCAGACTTCACCTTCTCCTTTTCCTTCTTCTACTGCTTCTGATTCACCCTCCAGACTTCACCTTCTCCTTCTCCTTCTTCTACTTCTTATGATTCACCCTCCTGACTTCACCTTCTCCTTCTCCTTCTTCTGCTTCTTCTGCTTCACCCTCCAGATTTCACCTTCTCCTTCTCTTTCTTCTGCTTCTTCTGATTCACCCTCCAGACTTCACCTTCTCCTTCTCCTTCTTCTGATTCTTTTGATTCACCCTCCAGACTTCACCTTCTCCTTCTCCTTCTTCTGCTTCTTCTGATTCACCCTCCTGACTTCACCTTCTCCTTCTCCTTCTTCTACTTCTTCTGATTCACCCTCCAGTCTTCACCTTCTCCTTCTCCTTCTTCTGCTTCTTCTGATTCACCCTTCAGACTTCACCTTCCTCTTCTCCTTCTTCTGCTTCTTCTGATTCACCCTCCAGACCTCACCTTCTCCTTCTCCTTCATCAACTTCTTCTGATTCACCCTCCAGTCTTCACCTTCTCCTTCTCCTTCTTCTGCGTCTTCTGATTCACCCTCCAGACTTCACCTTCTCCTTCTCCTTCTTCTGCTTCTCCTGATTCACCCTCCTGACTTCACCTTCTCCTTCTCCTTATTCTGCTTCTTCTGATTCACCCTCCAGACTTCACCTTCTCCTTCTCCTTCTTCTACTTCTTCTGATTCACCCTCCAGACTTCACCTTCTCCTTCTACTTCTTCTGCTTCTTCTGATTCACCCTCCAGACTTCACCTTCTCTTTTTCCTTCTTCTGCTTCTTCTGATTCACCCTCCAGATTTCACCTTCTCCTTCTCCTTCTTCTGCTTCTTCTGATTCACCCTCCAGACTTCACCTTCTCCTTCTCCTTCTTCTACTTCTTCTGATTCACCCTCCAGTCTTCACCTTCTCCTTCTCCTTCTTCTGCGTCTTCTGATTCTCCCTCCAGACTTCACCTTCTCCTTCTCCTTCTTCTGCTTCTCCTGATTCACCCTCCTGACTTCACCTTCTCCTTCTCCTTATTCTGCTTCTTCTGATTCACCCTCCAGACTTCACCTTCTCCTTCTCCTTCTTCTACTTCTTTTATTCACCCTCCAGACTTCACCTTCTCCTTCTACTTCTTCTGCTTCTTCTGATTCACCCTCCAGACTTCACCTTCTCTTTTTCCTTCTTCTGCTTCTTCTGATTCACCCTCCAGATTTCACCTTCTCCTTCTCCTTCTTCTGCTTCTTCTGATTCACCCTCCAGACTTCACCTTCTCCTTCTCCTTCTTCTACTTCTTCTGATTCATCCTCCAGACTTCATCTTCTCCTTCTCCTTCTTCTGCTTCTTCTGATTCACCCTCCAGACTACACCTTCTCCTTCTCCTTCTTCTACTTCTTCTGATTCACCCTCCAGACTTCACCTTCTCCTTCTCCTTCTTCTGCTTCTTCTGACTCACCCTCCAGACTTCACCTTCTCCTGCTACTTCTCCTGCTTCTTCTGATTCACCCTCCAGACTTCACCTTCTCCTTCTACTTCTTCTACTTCTTCTGATTCACCCTCCACACTTCACCTTCTCCTTCTCCTTCTTCTGCTTCTTCTGATTCACCCTCCAGACTTCACCTTCTCCTTCTCCTTCTTCTACTTCTTCTGATTCACCCTCCAGACTTCTCCTTCTCCTTCTCCTTCTTCTACTTCTTCTGATTCACCATCCAGACTTCACCTTCTCCTTCTCCTTCTTCTACTTCTTCTGCTTCTCCCTCCAGACTTCACCTTCTCCTTCTCCTTCTTCTGCTTCTTCTGATTCACCCTCCAGACTTCACCTTCTCCTTCTCCTTCTTCTACTTCTCCTGATTCACCCTCCAGACTTCACCTTCTCCTTTTCCTTCTTCTACTGCTTCTGATTCACCCTCCAGACTTCACCTTCTCCTTCTCCTTCTTCTACTTCTTATGATTCACCCTCCTGACTTCACCTTCTCCTTCTCCTTCTTCTGCTTCTTCTGCTTCACCCTCCAGATTTCACCTTCTCCTTCTCTTTCTTCTGCTTCTTCTGATTCACCCTCCAGACTTCACCTTCTCCTTCTCCTTCTTCTGATTCTTTTGATTCACCCTCCAGACTTCACCTTCTCCTTCTCCTTCTTCTGCTTCTTCTGATTCACCCTCCTGACTTCACCTTCTCCTTCTCCTTCTTCTACTTCTTCTGATTCACCCTCCTGACTTCACCTTCTCCTTCTCCTTCTTCTACTTCTTCTGCTTCACCCTCCAGACTTCACCTTCTCCTTCTCCTTCTTCTACTTCTTCTGATTCACCCTCCAGACTTCCCCTTCTCCTTCTCCTTCTTCTGCTTCTTCTGATTCACCCGCCAGACTTCACCTTCTCCTTCTCCTTATTCTGCTTCTCCTGATTCACCCTCCAGACTTCACCTTCTCCTTCTCCTTCTTCTGCTTCTTTTGAATCACCCTCCTGACTTACCTTCTCCTTCTCCTTCTTCTGCTTCTTCTGATTCACCCTCCAGACTTCTCCTTCTCCTTCATCTACTTCTTCTGATTCACCCTCCAGACTTCATCTTCTCCTTCTCCTTCTTCTGCTTCTTCTGATTTACCCTCCAGACTTCACCTTCTCCTTCTCCTTCTTCTGCTTTTTCTGATTCACCCTCCTGACTTCACCTTCTCCTTCTCCTTCTTCTACTTCTTCTGATTCACCCTCCAGACTTCAACTTCTCCTTCTCCTTCTTCTACTTCTTCTGATTCACCCACCAGACTTCACCTTCTCCTTCTCCTTCTTCTGCTTCTTCTGATTCACCCTCCAGACTTCAACTTCTCCTTCTCCTTCTTCTGCTTCTTCTGATTCACCCTCCAGACTTCACCTTCTCCTTCTCCTTCTTCTGCTTCTTTTGATTCACCCTTCAGACTTCACCTTCTCCTTCTCCTTCTTTTGCTTCTTCTGATTCACCCTCCAGACCTCACCTTCTCCTTCTCCTTCTTCTACTTCTTCTGATTCACCCTCCAGACTTCATCTTCTCCTTCTCCTTCTTTTGCTTCTTCTGATTGACCCTCCAGACTTCACCTTCTCCTTCTCCTTCTTCTGCTTCTTCTGATTCACCCTCCAGACTTCGCCTTCTCCTTCTCCTTCTTCTACTTCTTCTGATTCACCCTCCAGACTTCACCTTCTCCTTCTCCTTCTTCTACTTCTTCTGATTCACCCTCCAGTCTTCATCTTCTCCTTCTCCTTCTTCTGCTTCTTCTGATTCACCCTCCAGACTTCACCTTCTCCTTCTCCTTCTTCTGCTTCTCCTGATTCACCCTCCTGACTTCACCTTCTCCTTCTCCTTCTTCTGCTTCTTCTGATTCACCCTCCAGACTTCACCTTCTCCTTCTCCTTCTTCTACTTCTTCTGATTCACCCTCCAGACTTCACCTTCTCCTGCTACTCCTTCTGCTTCATCTGATTCACCCTCCAGACTTCACCTTCTCCTTTTCCTTCTTCTGCTTCTTCTGATTCACCCTCCAGATTTCACCTTCTCCTTCTCCTTCGTCTACTTCTTCTGATTCACCCTCCAGACTACACCTTCTCCTTCTCCTTCTTCTACTTCTTCTGATTCATCCTCCAGACTTCACCTTCTCCTTCTCCTTCTTCTGCTTCTTCTGATTCACCCTCCAGACTTCACCTTCTCCTTCTCCTTCTTCTACTTCTTCTGATTCACCCTCCAGACTTCACCTTCTCCTTCTCCTTCTTCTACTTCTTCTGATTCACCCTCCAGACTTCACCTTCTCCTTCTCCTTCTTCTACTTCTTCTGCTTTTCCCTCCAGACTTCACCTTCTCCTTCTCCTTCTTCTGCTTCTTCTGATTCACCCTCCAGACTTCACCTTCTCCTTCTCCTTCTTCTACTTCTTCTGATTCACCCTCCAGACTTCACCTTCTCCTTCTCCTTCTTCTACTTCTTCTGATTCACCCTCCAGACTTCACCTTCTCCTTCTCCTTCTTCTACTACTTATGATTCACCCTCCTGACTTCACCTTCTCCTTCTCCTCCTTCTGCTTCTTCTGCTTCACCCTCCAGACTTCACCTTCTCCTTCTCCTTCTTCTGCTTCTTCTGCTTCACCCTCCAGACTTCACCTTCTACTTCTCCTTCTTCTGCTTCTTCTGCTTCACCCTCCTGACTTCACCTTCTCCTTCTCCTTCTTCTTCTTCTTCTGATTCACCCTCCAGACTTCACCTTCTCCTTCTCCTTCTTCTGCTTCTTCTGCTTCACCCTCCTGACTTCACCTTCGCCTTCTCCTTCTTCTGCTTCTTCTGATTCACCCTCATGACTTCACCTTCTCCTTCTCCTTCTTCTGATTCTTTTGATTCACCCTCCAGACTTCACCTTCTCCTTCTCCTTCTTCTGCTTCTTCTGATTCACCCTCCAGACTTCACCTTCTCCTTCTCCTTCTTCTACTTCTTCTGATTCACCCTCCTGACTTCACCTTCTCCTTCTCCTTCTTCTGATTCTTTTGATTCACCCTCCAGTCTTCACCTTCTCCTTCTCCTTCTTCTGCTTCTTCTGATTCACCCTCCAGACTTCACCTTCTCCTTCTCCTTCTTCTGATTCTTTTGATTCACCCTCCAGACTTCACCTTCTACTTCTCCTTCTTCTGCTTCTTCTGATTCACCCTCCTGACTTCACCCTCTCCTTCTCCTTCTTCTACTTCTTCTGATTCACCCTCCTGACTTCACCTTCTCCTTCTCCTTCATCTACTTCTTCTGCTTCACCCTCCAGACTTCACCTTCTCCTTCTCCTTCTTCTACTTCTTCTGATTCACCCTCCAGACTTCACCTTCTCCTTCTCCTTCTTCTGCTTCTTCTGATTCACCCTCCAGACTTCACATTCTCCTTCTCCTTATTCTGCTTCTTCTGATTCACCCGCCAGACTTCACCTTCTCCTTCTCCTTATTCTGCTTCTTCTGATTCACCCTCCAGACTTCACCTTCTCCTTCTCCTTCTTCTGCTTTTTCTGATTCACCCTCCTGACTTCACCTTCTCCTTCTCCTTCTTCTACTTCTTCTTATTCACCCTCCAGACTTCACCTCCTCCTTCTCCTTTTTCTACTTCTTCTGATTCACCCACCAGACTTCACCTTCTCCTTCTCCTTCTTCTGCTTCTTCTGATTCACCCTCCAGACTTCACCTCCTCCTTCTCCTTCTTCTGCTTCTTCTGATTCACCCTCCAGACTTCACCTTCTCCTTCTCCTTCTTCTGCTTCTTTTGATTCACCCTTCAGACTTCACCTTCTCCTTCTCCTTCTTCTGCTTCTTCTGATTCACCCTCCAGACCTCACCTTCTCCTTCTCCTTCTTCAACTTCTTCTGATTCACCCTCCAGACTTCATCTTCTCCTTCTCCTTCTTTTGCTTCTTCTGATTCACCCTCCAGACTTCACCTTCTCCTTCTCCTTCTTCTGCTTCTTCTGATTCACCCTCCAGACTTCGCCTTCTCCTTCTTCTCCTTCTTCTGATTCACCCTTCAGACTTCACCTTCTCCTTCTCCTTCTTTTGCTTCTTCTGATTCACCCTCCAGACTTCCCCTTCTCCTTCTCCTTCTTCTGCTTCTTCTGATTCACCCGCCAGACTTCACCTTCTCCTTCTCCTTCTTCTGCTTCTTCTGATTCACCCTCCAGACTTCACCTTCTCCTTCTCCTTCTTCTGCTTCTTTTGATTCAACCTTCAGACTTCACCTTCTCCTTCTCCTTCTTCTGCTTCTTCTGATTCACCCTCCAGACTTCACCTTCTCCTTCTCCTTATTCTGCTTCTCCTGATTCACCCTCCAGACTTCACCTTCTCCTTCTCCTTCTTCTGCTTCTTTTGAATCACCCTCCTGACTTACCTTCTCCTTCTCCTTCTTCTGCTTCTTCTGATTCACCCTCCAGACTTCACCTTCTCCTTCTCCTTCATCTACTTCTTCTGATTCACCCTCCAGACTTCATCTTCTCCTTCTCCTTCTTCTGCTTCTTCTGATTTACCCTCCAGACTTCACCTTCTCCTTCTCCTTCTTCTGCTTTTTCTGATTCACCCTCCTGACTTCACCTTCTCCTTCTCCTTCTTCTACTTCTTCTGATTCACCCTCCAGACTTCACCTTCTCCTTCTCCTTCTTCTACTTCTTCTGATTCACCCACCAGACTTCACCTTCTCCTTCCCCTTCTTCTGCTTCTTCTGATTCACCCTCCAGACTTCACCTTCTCCTTCTCCTTCTTCTGCTTCTTCAGATTCACCCTCCAGACTTCACCTTCTCCTTCTCCTTCTTCTGCTTCTTTTGATTCACCCTTCAGACTTCACCTTCTCCTTCTCCTTCTTTTGCTTCTTCTGATTCACCCTCCAGACCTCACCTTCTCCTTCTCCTTCTTCTACTTCTTCTGATTCACCCTCCAGACTTCATCTTCTCCTTCTCCTTCTTTTGCTTCTTCTGATTGACCCTCCAGACTTCACCTTCTCCTTCTCCTTCTTTTGCTTCTTCTGATTCACCCTCCAGACTTCGCCTTCTCCTTCTCCTTCTTCTACTTCTTCTGATTCACCCTCCAGACTTCACCTTCTCCTTCTCCTTCTTCTACTTCTTCTGATTCACCCTCCAGTCTTCATCTTCTCCTTCTCCTTCTTCTGCTTCTTCTGATTCACCCTCCAGACTTCACCTTCTCCTTCTCCTTCTTCTGCTTCTCCTGATTCACCCTCCTGACTTCACCTTCTCCTTCTCCTTCTTCTGCTTCTTCTGATTCACCCTCCAGACTTCACCTTCTCCTTCTCCTTCTTCTACTTCTTCTGATTCACCCTCCAGACTTCACCTTCTCCTGCTACTGCTTTTGCTTCATCTGATTCACCCTCCAGACTTCACCTTCTCCTTTTCCTTCTTCTGCTTCTTCTGATTCACCCTCCAGATTTCACCTTCTCCTTCTCCTTCTTCTGCTTCTTCTGATTCACCCTCCAGACTTCACCTTCTCGTTCTCCTTCTTCTGCTTCTTCTGATTCACCCTCCAGACTTCACCTTCTCCTTCACCTTCTTCTACTTCTTCTGATTCACCCTCCAGACTTCACCTTCTCCTTCTCCTTCTTCTGCTTCTTCTGATTCACCCTCCAGACTTCACCTTCTCCTTCACCTTCTTCTACTTCTTCTGATTCACCCTCCAGACTTCACCTTCTCCTTCTCCTTCTTCTACTTCTTCTGATTCACCCTCCAGACTTCACCTTCTCCTTCTCCTTCTTCTACTTCTTCTGCTTTTCCCTCCAGACTTCACCTTCTCCTTCTCCTTCTTCTGCTTCTTCTGATTCACCCTCCAGACTTCACCTTCTCCTTCTCCTTCTTCTACTTCTTCTGATTCACCCTCCAGACTTCACCTTCTCCTTCTCCTTCTTCTACTTCTTCTGATTCACCCTCCAGACTTCACCTTCTCCTTCTCCTTCTTCTACTACTTATGATTCACCCTCCTGACTTCACCTTCTCCTTCTCCTCCTTCTGCTTCTTCTGCTTCACCCTCCAGACTTCACCTTCTCCTTCTCCTTCTTCTGCTTCTTCTGCTTCACCCTCCAGACTTCACCTTCTCCTTCTCCTTCTTCTGCTTCTTCTGCTTCACCCTCCTGACTTCACCTTCTCCTTCTCCTTCTTCTTCTTCTTCTGATTCACCCTCCAGACTTCACCTTCTCCTTCTCCTTCTTCTGCTTCTTCTGCTTCACCCTCCTGACTTCACCTTCGCCTTCTCCTTCTTCTGCTTCTTCTGATTCACCCTCATGACTTCACCTTCTCCTTCTCCTTCTTCTGATTCTTTTGATTCACCCTCCAGACTTCACCTTCTCCTTCTCCTTCTTCTGCTTCTTCTGATTCACCCTCCAGACTTCACCTTCTCCTTCTCCTTCTTCTACTTCTTCTGATTCACCCTCCTGACTTCACCTTCTCCTTCTCCTTCTTCTGATTCTTTTGATTCACCCTCCAGTCTTCACCTTCTCCTTCTCCTTCTTCTGCTTCTTCTGATTCACCCTCCAGACTTCACCTTCTCCTTCTCCTTCTTCTGATTCTTTTGATTCACCCTCCAGACTTCACCTTCTACTTCTCCTTCTTCTGCTTCTTCTGATTCACCCTCCTGACTTCACCCTCTCCTTCTCCTTCTTCTACTTCTTCTGATTCACCCTCCTGACTTCACCTTCTCCTTCTCCTTCATCTACTTCTTCTGCTTCACCCTCCAGACTTCACCTTCTCCTTCTCCTTCTTCTACTTCTTCTGATTCACCCTCCAGACTTCACCTTCTCCTTCTCCTTCTTCTGCTTCTTCTGATTCACCCTCCAGACTTCACATTCTCCTTCTCCTTATTCTGCTTCTTCTGATTCACCCGCCAGACTTCACCTTCTCCTTCTCCTTATTCTGCTTCTTCTGATTCACCCTCCAGACTTCACCTTCTCCTTCTCCTTCTTCTGCTTTTTCTGATTCACCCTCCTGACTTCACCTTCTCCTTCTCCTTCTTCTACTTCTTCTTATTCACCCTCCAGACTTCACCTCCTCCTTCTCCTTTTTCTACTTCTTCTGATTCACCCACCAGACTTCACCTTCTCCTTCTCCTTCTTCTGCTTCTTCTGATTCACCCTCCAGACTTCACCTCCTCCTTCTCCTTCTTCTGCTTCTTCTGATTCACCCTCCAGACTTCACCTTCTCCTTCTCCTTCTTCTGCTTCTTTTGATTCACCCTTCAGACTTCACCTTCTCCTTCTCCTTCTTCTGCTTCTTCTGATTCACCCTCCAGACCTCACCTTCTCCTTCTCCTTCTTCAACTTCTTCTGATTCACCCTCCAGACTTCATCTTCTCCTTCTCCTTCTTTTGCTTCTTCTGATTCACCCTCCAGACTTCACCTTCTCCTTCTCCTTCTTCTGCTTCTTCTGATTCACCCTCCAGACTTCGCCTTCTCCTTCTTCTCCTTCTTCTGATTCACCCTTCAGACTTCACCTTCTCCTTCTCCTTCTTTTGCTTCTTCTGATTCACCCTCCAGACTTCCCCTTCTCCTTCTCCTTCTTCTGCTTCTTCTGATTCACCCGCCAGACTTCACCTTCTCCTTCTCCTTCTTCTGCTTCTTCTGATTCACCCTCCAGACTTCACCTTCTCCTTCTCCTTCTTCTGCTTCTTTTGATTCAACCTTCAGACTTCACCTTCTCCTTCTCCTTCTTCTGCTTCTTCTGATTCACCCTCCAGACTTCACCTTCTCCTTCTCCTTATTCTGCTTCTCCTGATTCACCCTCCAGACTTCACCTTCTCCTTCTCCTTCTTCTGCTTCTTTTGAATCACCCTCCTGACTTACCTTCTCCTTCTCCTTCTTCTGCTTCTTCTGATTCACCCTCCAGACTTCACCTTCTCCTTCTCCTTCATCTACTTCTTCTGATTCACCCTCCAGACTTCATCTTCTCCTTCTCCTTCTTCTGCTTCTTCTGATTTACCCTCCAGACTTCACCTTCTCCTTCTCCTTCTTCTGCTTTTTCTGATTCACCCTCCTGACTTCACCTTCTCCTTCTCCTTCTTCTACTTCTTCTGATTCACCCTCCAGACTTCACCTTCTCCTTCTCCTTCTTCTACTTCTTCTGATTCACCCACCAGACTTCACCTTCTCCTTCCCCTTCTTCTGCTTCTTCTGATTCACCCTCCAGACTTCACCTTCTCCTTCTCCTTCTTCTGCTTCTTCAGATTCACCCTCCAGACTTCACCTTCTCCTTCTCCTTCTTCTGCTTCTTTTGATTCACCCTTCAGACTTCACCTTCTCCTTCTCCTTCTTTTGCTTCTTCTGATTCACCCTCCAGACCTCACCTTCTCCTTCTCCTTCTTCTACTTCTTCTGATTCACCCTCCAGACTTCATCTTCTCCTTCTCCTTCTTTTGCTTCTTCTGATTGACCCTCCAGACTTCACCTTCTCCTTCTCCTTCTTTTGCTTCTTCTGATTCACCCTCCAGACTTCGCCTTCTCCTTCTCCTTCTTCTACTTCTTCTGATTCACCCTCCAGACTTCACCTTCTCCTTCTCCTTCTTCTACTTCTTCTGATTCACCCTCCAGTCTTCATCTTCTCCTTCTCCTTCTTCTGCTTCTTCTGATTCACCCTCCAGACTTCACCTTCTCCTTCTCCTTCTTCTGCTTCTCCTGATACACCCTCCTGACTTCACCTTCTCCTTCTCCTTCTTCTGCTTCTTCTGATTCACCCTCCAGACTTCACCTTCTCCTTCTCCTTCTTCTACTTCTTCTGATTCACCCTCCAGACTTCACCTTCTCCTGCTACTGCTTTTGCTTCATCTGATTCACCCTCCAGACTTCACCTTCTCCTTTTCCTTCTTCTGCTTCTTCTGATTCACCCTCCAGATTTCACCTTCTCCTTCTCCTTCTTCTGCTTCTTCTGATTCACCCTCCAGACTTCACCTTCTCCTTCTCCTTCTTCTACTTCTTATGATTCACCCTCCTGACTTCACCTTCTCCTTCTCCTTCTTCTGCTTCTTCTGCTTCAACCTCCAGACTTCACCTTCTCCTTCTCCTTCTTCTGCTTCTTCTGCTTCACCCTCCAGACTTCACCTTCTCCTTCTCCTTCTTCTGCTTCTTCTGCTTCACCCTCCTGACTTCACCTTCTCCTTCTCCTTCTTCTTCTTCTTCTGATTCACCCTCCAGACTTCACCTTCTCCTTCTCCTTCTTCTGCTTCTTCTGCTTCACCCTCCAGACTTCACCTTCTCCTTCTCCTTCTTCTGCTTCTTCTGCTTCGCCCTCCAGACTTCACCTTCTCCTTCTCCTTCTTCTGCTTCTTCTGCTTCACCCTCCAGACATCACCTTCTCCTTCTCCTTCTTCTGCTTCTTCTGCTTCACCCTCCTGACTTCACCTTCTCCTTCTCCTTCTTCTACTTCTTCTGATTCACTCTCCAGACTTCACCTTCTCCTTCTCCTTCTTCTGCTTCTTCTGCTTCACCCTCCAGACTTCACCTTCTCGTTCTCCTTCTTCTGCTTCTTCTGCTGCGCCCTCCAGACTTCACCTTCTCCTTCTCCTTCTTCTGCTTCTTCTGCTTCACCCTCCTGACTTCACCTTCTCCTTCTCCTTCTTCTACTTCTTCTGCTTCACCCCACTGACTTCACCTTCTCCTTCTCCTTCTTCTGCTTCTTCTGATTCACCCTCCTAACTTCACCTTCTCCTTCTCCTTCTTCTGCTTCTTCTGATTCACCCTCCTGACTTCATCTTCTCCTTCTCCTTCTTCTGCTTCTTCTGATTCACCCTCCAGACTTCACCTTCTCCTTCTCCTTCTTCTGCTTCTTCTGATTCACCCTCCAGACTTCACCTTCTCCTTCTCCTTCCTCTGCTTCTTCTGATTCACCCTCCAGACCTCACCTTCTCCCTCTCCTTCTTCTACTTCTTCTGATTCACCCTCCAGACTTCATCTTCTCCTTCTCCTTCTTCTGCTTCTTCTGATTCACCCTCCAGACTTCACCTTCTCCTTCTCCTTTTCTGCTTCTTCTGATTCACCCTCCAGACTTCACCTTCTCTTTCTCCTTCTTCTACTTCTTCTGAATAACCCTCCAGACTTCACCTTCTTCTTCTCCTTCTTCTCCTTCTTCTGATTCACCCTCCAGTCTTCACCTTCTCCTTCTCCTTCTTCTGCTTCTTCTGATTCACCCTCCAGACTTCACCTTCTCCTTCTCCTTCTTCTGATTCTTTTGATTCACCCTCCAGACATCACCTTCTCCTTCTCCTTCTTCTGCTTCTTCTGATTCACCCTCCTGACTTCACCCTCTCCTTCTCCATCTTCTACTTCTTCTGATTCACCCTCCTGACTTCACATTCTCCTTCTCCTTCTTCTACTTCTTCTGCTTCACCCTCCAGACTTCACCTTCTCCTTCTCCTTCTTCTACTTCTTCTGATTCACCCTCCAGACTTCACCTTCTCCTTCTCCTTCTTCTGCTTCTTCTGATTCACCCTCCAGACTTCACCTGCTCCTTCTCCTTATTCTGCTTCTTCTGATTCACCCTCCAGACTTCACCTTCTCCTTCTCCTTCTTCTGCTTCTTCTGATTCACCCTCCAGACTTCACCTTCTCCTTCTCCTTCTTCTGCTTCTTCTGATTCACCCTCCAGACTTCACCTTCTCCTTCTCCTTCTTCTGCTTCTTCTGATTCACCCTCCAGACTTCACATTCTCCTTCTCCTTCTTCTACTTCTTCTGATTCACCCTCCAGACTTCATCTTCTCCTTCTCCTTCTTCTGCTTCTTCTGATTCACCCTCCAGGCTTCACCTTCTCCTTCTCCTTCTTCTGCTTCTTCTGATTCACCCTCCAGACTTCACCTTCTCCTTCTCCTTCTTCTACTTCTTCTGATTCACCCTCCAGACTTCACCTTCTCCTTCTCCTTCTTCAACTTCTTCTGATTCACCCTCCAGATTTCACCTTCTACTTCTCCTTCTTCTGCTTCTTCTAATTCACCCTCCAGACTTCACCTTCTCCTTCTCCTTCTTCTGCTTCTTCTGATTCACCCTCCAGACTTCACCTTCTCCTTCTCCTTTTTCTGCTTCTTCTGATTCACCCTTCAGACTTCACCTTCTCCTTCTCCTTCTTCTGCTTCTTCTGATTCACCCTCCAGACCTCACCTTCTCCTTCTCCTTCTTCTACTTCTTCTGATTCACCCTCCAGACTTCATCTTCTCCTTCTCCTTCTTCTGCTTCTTCTGATTCACCCTCCAGACTTCACCTTCTCCTTCTCCTTCTTCTGCTTCTTCTGATTCACCCTCCAGACTTCGCCTTCTCCTTCTCCTTCTTCTACTTCTTCTGATTCACCCTCCAGACTTCACCTTCTCCCTCTCCTTCTTCTGCTTCTTCTGATGCACCCTCCAGACTTCACCTTCTCCTTCTCCTTCTTCTGCTTCTTCTGATTCACCCTCCAGACTTCACCTTCTCCTTCTCCTTCTTCTACTTCTTCTGATTCACCCTCCAGACTTTACCTTCTCCTTCTACTTCTTCTGCTTCTTCTGATTCACCCTCCAGACTTCACCTTCTCATTCTCCTTCGTCTACTTCTTCTGATTCAGCCTCCAGAATTCACCTTCTACTTCTCCTTCTTCTGCTTCTTCTGATTCACCCTCCAGACTTCACCTTCTCCTTCTCCTTCTTCTGCTTCTTCTGATTCACCCTCCAGACTTCACCTTCTCCTTCTCCTTCTTCTGCTTCTTCTGATTCACCCTTCAGACTTCACCTTCTCCTTCTACTTCTTCTGCTTCTTCTGATTCACCCTCCAGACTTCACCTTCTCATTCTCCTTCGTCTACTTCTTCTGATTCAGCCTCCAGACTTCACCTTCTACTTCTCCTTCTTCTGCTTCTTCTGATTCAACCTCCAGACCTCACCTTCTCCTTCTCCTTCTTCTACTTCTTCTGATTCACCCTCCAGACTTCATCTTCTCCTTCTCCTTCTTCTGCTTCTTCTGATTCACCCTCCAGACTTCACCTTCTCCTTCTCCTTCTTCTGCTTCTTCTGATTCACCCTCCAGACTTCGCCTACTCCTTCTCCTTCTTCTACTCCTTCTGATTCACCCTCCAGACTTCACCTTCTCCTTCTCCTTCTTCTACTTCTTCTGATTTACCCTCCAGTCTTCACCTTCTCCTTCTCCTTCTTCTGCTTCTTCTGATTCACCCTCCAGACTTCACCTTCTCCTTCTCCTTCTTCTGCTTCTTCTGATTCACCCTCCTGACTTCACCTTCTCCTTCTCCTTCTTCTGCTTCTTCTGATTCACCCTCCTGACTTCACCTTCTCCTTCTCCTTCTTCTACTTCTTCTGCTTCACCCTCCAGACTTCACCTTCTCCTTCTCCTTCTTCTAATTCTTCTGATTCACCCTCCAGACTTCACCTTCTCCTTCTCCTTCTTCTGCTTCTTCTGATTCACCCTCCAGACTTCACCTTCTCCTTCTCCTTATTCTGCTTCTTCTGATTCACCCTCCAGACTTCACCTTCTGCTTCTCCTTCTTCTGCTTCTTCTGATTCACCCTCCAGACTTCACCTTCTCCTTCTCCTTCTTCTGCTTCTTCTGATTCACCCTCCAGACTTCACCTTCTCCTTCTCCTTCTTCTACTTCTTCTGATTCACCCTCCAGACTTCATCTTCTCCTTCTCCTTCTTCTGCTTCTTCTGATTCACCCTCCAGACTTCACCTTCTCCTTCTCCTTCTTCTGCTTCTTCTGATTCACCCTCCAGCCTTCACCTTCTCCTTCTCCTTCTTCTACTTCTTCTGATTCACCCTCCGGACTTCACCTTCTCCTTCTCCTTCTTCAACTTCTTCTGATTCACCCTCCAGACTTCACCTTCTACTTCTCCTTCTTCTGCTTCTCCTGATTCACCCTCCAGACTTCACCTTCTCCTTCTCCTTCTTCTGCTTCTTCTGATTCACCCTCCAGACTTCACCTTCTCCTTCTCCTTCTTCTGCTTCTTCTGATTCACCCTTCAGACTTCACCTTCTCCTTCTCCTTCTTCTGCTTCTTCTGATTCACCCTCCAGACTTCGCCTACTCCTTCTCCTTCTTCTACTTCTTCTGATTCACCCTCCAGACTTCACCTTCTCCTTCTCCTTTTTCTACTTCTTCTGATTTACCCTCCAGTCTTCACCTTCTCCTTCTCCTTCTTCTGCTTCTTCTGATTCACCCTCCAGACTTCACCTTCTCCTTCTCCTTCTTCTGCTTCTTCTGATTCACCCTCCTGACTTCACCTTCTCCTTCTCCTTCTTCTGCTTCTTCTGATTCACCCTCCTGACTTCACCTTCTCCTTCTCCTTTTCTACTTCTTCTGCTTCACCCTCCAGACTTCACCTTCTCCTTCTCCTTGTTCTACTTCTTCTGATTCACCCTCCAGACTTCACCTTCTCCTTCTCCTTCTTCTGCTTCTTCTGATTCACCCTCCAGACTTCACCTTCTCCTTCTCCTTATTCTGCTTCTTCTGATTCACCCTCCAGACTTCACCTTCTGCTTCTCCTTCTTCTGCTTCTTCTGATTCACCCTCCAGACTTCATCTTCTCCTTCTCCTTCTTCTGCTTCTTCTGATTCACCCTCCAGACTTCACCTTCTCCTTCTCCTTCTTCTACTTCTTCTGATTCACCCTCCAGACTTCATCTTCTCCTTCTCCTTGTTCTGCTTCTTCTGATTCACCCTCCAGACTTCACCTTCTCCTTCTCCTTCTTCTGCTTCTTCTGATTCACCCTCCAGACTTCACCTTCTCCTTCTCCTTCTTCTACTTCTTCTGATTCACCCTCCAGACTTCACCTTCTCCTTCTCCTTCTTCAACTTCTTCTGATTTACCCTCCAGACTTCACCTTCTACTTCTCCTTCTTCTGCTTCTCCTGATTCACCCTCCAGACTTCACCTTCTCCTTCTCCTTCTTCTGCTTCTTCTGATTCACCCTCCAGACTTCACCTTCTCCTTCTCCTTCTTCTGCTTCTTCTGATTCACCCTTCAGGCTTCACCTTCTCCTTCTCCTTCTTCTGCTTCTTCTGATTCACCCTCCAGACCTCACCTTCTCCTTCTCCTTCTTCTACTTCTTCTGATTCACCCTCCAGACTTCATCTTCTCCTTCTCCTTCTTCTGCTTCTTCTGATTCACCCTCCAGACTTCACCTTCTCCTTCTCCTTCTTCTGCTTCTTCTGATTCACCCTCCAGACTTCACCTTCACCTTCTCCTTATTCTGCTTCTTCTGAATCACCCTCCAGACTTCACCTTCTCCTTCTCCTTCTTCTGCTACTTCTGATTCACCCTCCAGACTTCACCTTCTCCTTCTCCTTCTTCTGCTTCTTCTGATTCACCCTCCAGACTTCACCTTCTCCTTCTCCTTCGTCTACTTCTTCTGATTCACCCTCCAGACTTCACCTTCTCCTTCTCCTTCTTCTGCTTCTTCTGATTCACCCTCCAGACTTCACCTGCTCCTTCTCCTTATTCTGCTTCTTCTGATTCACCCTCCAGACTTCACCTTCTCCTTCTCCTTCTTCTGCTTCTTCTGATTCACCCTCCAGACTTCACCTTCTCCTTCTCCTTCTTCTGCTTCTTCTGATTCACCCTCCAGACTTCACCTTCTCCTTCTCCTTCTTCTGCTTCTTCTGATTCACCCTCCAGACTTCACATTCTCCTTCTCCTTCTTCTACTTCTTCTGATTCACCCTCCAGACTTCATCTTCTCCTTCTCCTTCTTCTGCTTCTTCTGATTCACCCTCCAGGCTTCACCTTCTCCTTCTCCTTCTTCTGCTTCTTCTGATTCACCCTCCAGACTTCACCTTCTCCTTCTCCTTCTTCTACTTCTTCTGATTCACCCTCCAGACTTCACCTTCTCCTTCTCCTTCTTCTGCTTCTTCTGATTCACCCTCCAGACTTCACATTCTCCTTCTCCTTCTTCTACTTCTTCTGATTCACCCTCCAGACTTCATCTTCTCCTTCACCTTCTTCTACTTCTTCTGATTCACCCTCCAGTCTTCACCTTCTCCTTCTCCTTCTTCTGCTTCTTCTGATTCACCCTCCAGACTTCACCTTCTCCTTCTCCTTCTTCTACTTCTTCTGATTCACCCTCCAGACTTCACCTTCTCCTTCTCCTTCTTCAACTTCTTCTGATTCACCCTCCAGATTTCACCTTCTACTTCTCCTTCTTCTGCTTCTTCTGATTCACCCTCCAGACTTCACCTTCTCCTTCTCCTTTTTCTGCTTCTTCTGATTCACCCTTCAGACTTCACCTTCTCCTTCTCCTTCTTCTGCTTCTTCTGATTCACCCTCCAGACCTCACCTTCTCCTTCTCCTTCTTCTACTTCTTCTGATTCACCCTCCAGACTTCATCTTCTCCTTCTCCTTCTTCTGCTTCTTCTGATTCACCCTCCAGACTTCACCTTCTCCTTTTCCTTCTTCTGCTTCTTCTGATTCACCCTCCAGACTTCGCCTTCTCCTTCTCCTTCTTCTACTTCTTCTGATTCACCCTCCAGACTTCACCTTCTCCCTCTCCTTCTTCTGCTTCTTCTGATGCACCCTCCAGACTTCACCTTCTCCTTCTCCTTCTTCTGCTTCTTCTGATTCACCCTCCAGACTTAACCTTCTCCTTCTCCTTCTTCTACTTCTTCTGATTCACCCTCCAGACTTTACCTTCTCCTTCTACTTCTTCTGCTTCTTCTGATTCACCCTCCAGACTTCACCTTCTCATTCTCCTTGGTCCACTTCTTCTGATTCAGCCTCCAGAATTCACCTTCTACTTCTCCTTCTTCTGCTTCTTCTGATTCACCCTCCAGACTTCACCTTCTCCTTCTCCTTCTTCTGCTTCTTCTGATTCACCCTCCAGACTTCACCTTCTCCTTCTCCTTCTTCTGCTTCTTCTGATTCACCCTTCAGACTTCACCTTCTCCTTCTACTTCTTCTGCTTCTTCTGATTCACCCTCCAGACTTCACCTTCTCATTCTCCTTCGTCTACTTCTTCTGATTCAGCCTCCAGACTTCACCTTCTACTTCTCCTTCTTCTGCTTCTTCTGATTCAACCTCCAGACCTCACCTTCTCCTTCTCCTTCTTCTACTTCTTCTGATTCACCCTCCAGACTTCATCTTCTCCTTCTCCTTCTTCTGCTTCTTCTGATTCACCCTCCAGACTTCACCTTCTCCTTCTCCTTCTTCTGCTTCTTCTGATTCACCCTCCAGACTTCACCTTCTCCTTCTCCTTCTTCTGCTTCTTCTGATTCACCCTCCAGACTTCATCTTCTCCTTCTCCTTCTTCTGCTTCTTCTGATTCACCCTCCAGGCTTCACCTTCTCCTTCTCCTTCTTCTGCTTCTTCTGATTCACCCTCCAGACTTCACCTTCTCCTTCTCCTTCTTCTACTTCTTCTGATTCACCCTCCAGACTTCACCTTCTCCTTCTCCTTCTTCTGCTTCTTCTGATTCACCCTCCAGACTTCACATTCTCCTTCTCCTTCTTCTACTTCTTCTGATTCACCCTCCAGACTTCATCTTCTCCTTCTCCTTCTTCTGCTTCTTCTGATTCACCCTCCAGGCTTCACCTTCTCCTTCTCCTTCTTCTGCTTCTTCTGATTCACCCTCCAGACTTCACCTTCTCCTTCTCCTTCTTCTACTTCTTCTGATTCACCCTCCAGACTTCACCTTCTCCTTCTCCTTCTTCAACTTCTTCTGATTCACCCTCCAGATTTCACCTTCTACTTCTCCTTCTTCTGCTTCTTCTGATTCACCCTCCAGACTTCACCTTCTCCTTCTCCTTTTTCTGCTTCTTCTGATTCACCCTTCAGACTTCACCTTCTCCTTCTCCTTCTTCTGCTTCTTCTGATTCACCCTCCAGACCTCACCTTCTCCTTCTCCTTCTTCTACTTCTTCTGATTCACCCTCCAGACTTCATCTTCTCCTTCTCCTTCTTCTACTTCTTCTGATTCACCCTCCAGACTTCATCTTCTCCTTCTCCTTCTTCTGCTTCTTCTGATTCACCCTCCAGACTTCACCTTCTCCTTTTCCTTCTTCTGCTTCTTCTGATTCACCCTCCAGACTTCGCCTTCTCCTTCTCCTTCTTCTACTTCTTCTGATTCACCCTCCAGACTTCACCTTCTCCCTCTCCTTCTTCTGCTTCTTCTGATGCACCCTCCAGACTTCACCTTCTCCTTCTCCTTCTTCTGCTTCTTCTGATTCACCCTCCAGACTTCACCTTCTCCTTCTCCTTCTTCTACTTCTTCTGATTCACCCTCCAGACTTTACCTTCTCCTTCTACTTCTTCTGCTTCTTCTGATTCACCCTCCAGACTTCACCTTCTCATTCTCCTTCGTCTACTTCTTCTGATTCAGCCTCCAGAATTCACCTTCTACTTCTCCTTCTTCTGCTTCTTCTGATTCACCCTCCAGACTTCACCTTCTCCTTCTCCTTCTTCTGCTTCTTCTGATTCACCCTCCAGACTTCACCTTCTCCTTCTCCTTCTTCTGCTTCTTCTGATTCACCCTTCAGACTTCACCTTCTCCTTCTACTTCTTCTGCTTCTTCTGATTCACCCTCCAGACTTCACCTTCTCATTCTCCTTCGTCTACTTCTTCTGATTCAGCCTCCAGACTTCACCTTCTACTTCTCCTTCTTCTGCTTCTTCTGATTCAACCTCCAGACCTCACCTTCTCCTTCTCCTTCTTCTACTTCTTCTGATTCACCCTCCAGACTTCATCTTCTCCTTCTCCTTCTTCTGCTTCTTCTGATTCACCCTCCAGACTTCACCTTCTCCTTCTCCTTCTTCTGCTTCTTCTGATTCACCCTCCAGACTTCACCTTCTCCTTCTCCTTCTTCTGCTTCTTCTGATTCACCCTCCAGACTTCATCTTCTCCTTCTCCTTCTTCTGCTTCTTCTGATTCACCCTCCAGGCTTCACCTTCTCCTTCTCCTTCTTCTGCTTCTTCTGATTCACCCTCCAGACTTCACCTTCTCCTTCTCCTTCTTCTACTTCTTCTGATTCACCCTCCAGACTTCACCTTCTCCTTCTCCTTCTTCTGCTTCTTCTGATTCACCCTCCAGACTTCACATTCTCCTTCTCCTTCTTCTACTTCTTCTGATTCACCCTCCAGACTTCATCTTCTCCTTCTCCTTCTTCTGCTTCTTCTGATTCACCCTCCAGGCTTCACCTTCTCCTTCTCCTTCTTCTGCTTCTTCTGATTCACCCTCCAGACTTCACCTTCTCCTTCTCCTTCTTCTACTTCTTCTGATTCACCCTCCAGACTTCACCTTCTCCTTCTCCTTCTTCAACTTCTTCTGATTCACCCTCCAGATTTCACCTTCTACTTCTCCTTCTTCTGCTTCTTCTGATTCACCCTCCAGACTTCACCTTCTCCTTCTCCTTTTTCTGCTTCTTCTGATTCACCCTTCAGACTTCACCTTCTCCTTCTCCTTCTTCTGCTTCTTCTGATTCACCCTCCAGACCTCACCTTCTCCTTCTCCTTCTTCTACTTCTTCTGATTCACCCTCCAGACTTCATCTTCTCCTTCTCCTTCTTCTACTTCTTCTGATTCACCCTCCAGACTTCATCTTCTCCTTCTCCTTCTTCTGCTTCTTCTGATTCACCCTCCAGACTTCACCTTCTCCTTTTCCTTCTTCTGCTTCTTCTGATTCACCCTCCAGACTTCGCCTTCTCCTTCTCCTTCTTCTACTTCTTCTGATTCACCCTCCAGACTTCACCTTCTCCCTCTCCTTCTTCTGCTTCTTCTGATGCACCCTCCAGACTTCACCTTCTCCTTCTCCTTCTTCTGCTTCTTCTGATTCACCCTCCAGACTTCACCTTCTCCTTCTCCTTCTTCTACTTCTTCTGATTCACCCTCCAGACTTTACCTTCTCCTTCTACTTCTTCTGCTTCTTCTGATTCACCCTCCAGACTTCACCTTCTCATTCTCCTTCGTCTACTTCTTCTGATTCAGCCTCCAGAATTCACCTTCTACTTCTCCTTCTTCTGCTTCTTCTGATTCACCCTCCAGACTTCACCTTCTCCTTCTCCTTCTTCTGCTTCTTCTGATTCACCCTCCAGACTTCACCTTCTCCTTCTCCTTCTTCTGCTTCTTCTGATTCACCCTTCAGACTTCACCTTCTCCTTCTACTTCTTCTGCTTCTTCTGATTCACCCTCCAGACTTCACCTTCTCATTCTCCTTCGTCTACTTCTTCTGATTCAGCCTCCAGACTTCACCTTCTACTTCTCCTTCTTCTGCTTCTTCTGATTCAACCTCCAGACCTCACCTTCTCCTTCTCCTTCTTCTACTTCTTCTGATTCACCCTCCAGACTTCATCTTCTCCTTCTCCTTCTTCTGCTTCTTCTGATTCACCCTCCAGACTTCACCTTCTCCTTCTCCTTCTTCTGCTTCTTCTGATTCACCCTCCAGACTTCGCCTACTCCTTCTCCTTCTTCTACTCCTTCTGATTCACCCTCCAGACTTCACCTTCTCCTTCTCCTTCTTCTACTTCTTCTGATTTACCCTCCAGTCTTCACCTTCTCCTTCTCCTTCTTCTGCTTCTTCTGATTCACCCTCCAGACTTCACCTTCTCCTTCTCCTTCTTCTGCTTCTTCTGATTCACCCTCCTGACTTCACCTTCTCCTTCTCCTTCTTCTGCTTCTTCTGATTCACCCTCCTGACTTCACCTTCTCCTTCTCCTTCTTCTACTTCTTCTGCTTCACCCTCCAGACTTCACCTTCTCCTTCTCCTTCTTCTAATTCTTCTGATTCACCCTCCAGACTTCACCTTCTCCTTCTCCTTCTTCTGCTTCTTCTGATTCACCCTTCAGACTTCACCTTCTCCTTCTCCTTATTCTGCTTTTTCTGATTCACCCTCCAGACTTCACCTTCTGCTTCTCCTTCTTCTGCTTCTTCTGATTCACCCTCCAGACTTCACCTTCTCCTTCTCCTTCTTCTGCTTCTTCTGATTCACCCTCCAGACTTCACCTTCTCCTTCTCCTTCTTCTACTTCTTCTGATTCACCCTCCAGACTTCATCTTCTCCTTCTCCTTCTTCTGCTTCTTCTGATTCACCCTCCAGACTTCACCTTCTCCTTCTCCTTCTTCTGCTTCTTCTGATTCACCCTCCAGCCTTCACCTTCTCCTTCTCCTTCTTCTACTTCTTCTGATTCACCCTCCAGACTTCACCTTCTCCTTCTCCTTCTTCAACTTCTTCTGATTCACCCTCCAGACTTCACCTTCTACTTCTCCTTCTTCTGCTTCTCCTGATTCACCCTCCAGACTTCACCTTCTCCTTCTCCTTCTTCTGCTTCTTCTGATTCACCCTCCAGACTTCACCTTCTCCTTCTCCTTCTTCTGCTTCTTCTGATTCACCCTTCAGACTTCACCTTCTCCTTCTCCTTCTTCTGCTTCTTCTGATTCACCCTCCAGACTTCGCCTACTCCTTCTCCTTCTTCTACTTCTTCTGATTCACCCTCCAGACTTCACCTTCTCCTTCTCCTTCTTCTACTTCTTCTGATTTACCCTCCAGTCTTCACCTTCTCCTTCTCCTTCTTCTGCTTCTTCTGATTCACCCTCCAGACTTCACCTTCTCCTTCTCCTTCTTCTGCTTCTTCTGATTCACCCTCCTGACTTCACCTTCTCCTTCTCCTTCTTCTGCTTCTTCTGATTCACCCTCCTGACTTCACCTTCTCCTTCTCCTTCTTCTACTTCTTCTGCTTCACCCTCCAGACTTCACCTTCTCCTTCTCCTTCTTCTACTTCTTCTGATTCACCCTCCAGACTTCACCTTCTCCTTCTCCTTCTTCTGCTTCTTCTGATTCACCCTCCAGACTTCACCTTCTCCTTCTCCTTATTCTGCTTCTTCTGATTCACCCTCCAGACTTCACCTTCTGCTTCTCCTTCTTCTGCTTCTTCTGATTCACCCTCCAGACTTCATCTTCTCCTTCTCCTTCTTCTGCTTCTTCTGATTCACCCTCCAGACTTCACCTTCTCCTTCTCCTTCTTCTACTTCTTCTGATTCACCCTCCAGACTTCATCTTCTCCTTCTCCTTGTTCTGCTTCTTCTGATTCACCCTCCAGACTTCACCTTCTCCTTCTCCTTCTTCTGCTTCTTCTGATTCACCCTCCAGACTTCGCCTACTCCTTCTCCTTCTTCTACTTCTTCTGATTCACCCTCCAGACTTCACCTTCTACTTCTCCTTCTTCTGCTTCTCCTGATTCACCCTCCAGACTTCACCTTCTCCTTCTCCTTCTTCTGCTTCTTCTGATTCACCCTCCAGACTTCACCTTCTCCTTCTCCTTCTTCTGCTTCTTCTGATTCACCCTTCAGACTTCACCTTCACCTTCTCCTTATTCTGCTTCTTCTGAATCACCCTCCAGACTTCACCTTCTCCTTCTCCTTCTTCTGCTTCTTCTGATTCACCCTCCAGACTTCACCTTCTCCTTCTCCTTCTTCTGCTTCTTCTGATTCACCCTCCAGACTTCACCTGCTCCTTCTCCTTATTCTGCTTCTTCTGATTCACCCTCCAGACTTCACCTTCTCCTTCTCCTTCTTCTGCTTCTTCTGATTCACCCTCCAGACTTCACCTTCTCCTTCTCCTTCTTCTGCTTCTTCTGATTCACCCTCCAGACTTCACCTTCTCCTTCTCCTTCTTCTGCTTCTTCTGATTCACCCTCCAGACTTCACATTCTCCTTCTCCTTCTTCTACTTCTTCTGATTCACCCTCCAGACTTCATCTTCTCCTTCTCCTTCTTCTGCTTCTTCTGATTCACCCTCCAGGCTTCACCTTCTCCTTCTCCTTCTTCAACTTCTTCTGATTCACCCTCCAGATTTCACCTTCTACTTCTCCTTCTTCTGCTTCTTCTAATTCACCCTCCAGACTTCACCTTCTCCTTCTCCTTCTTCTGCTTCTTCTGATTCACCCTCCAGACTTCACCTTCTCCTTCTGCTTTTTCTGCTTCTTCTGATTCACCCTTCAGACTTCACCTTCTCCTTCTCCTTCTTCTGCTTCTTCTGATTCACCCTCCAGACCTCACCTTCTCCTTCTCCTTCTTCTACTTCTTCTGATTCACCCTCCAGACTTCATCTTCTCCTTCTCCTTCTTCTGCTTCTTCTGATTCACCCTCCAGACTTCACCTTCTCCTTCTCCTTCTTCTGCTTCTTCTGATTCACCCTCCAGACTTCGCCTTCTCCTTTTCCTTCTTCTACTTCTTCTGATTCACCCTCCAGACTTCACCTTCTCCCTCTCCTTCTTCTGCTTCTTCTGATGCACCCTCCAGACTTCACCTTCTCCTTCTCCTTCTTCTGCTTCTTCTGATTCACCCTCCAGACTTCACCTTCTCCTTCTCCTTCTTCTACTTCTTCTGATTCACCCTCCAGACTTTACCTTCTCCTTCTACTTCTTCTGCTTCTTCTGATTCACCCTCCAGACTTCACCTTCTCATTCTCTTCGTCTACTTCTTCTGATTCAGCCTCCAGAATTCACCTTCTACTTCTCCTTCTTCTGCTTCTTCTGATTCACCCTCCAGACTTCACCTTCTCCTTCTCCTTCTTCTGCTTCTTCTGATTCACCCTCCAGACTTCACCTTCTCCTTCTCCTTCTTCTGCTTCTTCTGATTCACCCTTCAGACTTCACCTTCTCCTTCTACTTCTTCTGCTTCTTCTGATTCACCCTCCAGACTTCACCTTCTCATTCTCCTTCGTCTACTTCTTCTGATTCAGCCTCCAGACTTCACCTTCTACTTCTCCTTCTTCTGCTTCTTCTGATTCAACCTCCAGACCTCACCTTCTCCTTCTCCTTCTTCTACTTCTTCTGATTCACCCTCCAGACTTCATCTTCTCCTTCTCCTTCTTCTGCTTCTTCTGATTCACCCTCCAGACTTCACCTTCTCCTTCTCCTTCTTCTGCTTCTTCTGATTCACCCTCCAGACTTCGCCTACTCCTTCTCCTTCTTCTACTCCTTCTGATTCACCCTCCAGACTTCACCTTCTCCTTCTCCTTCTTCTACTTCTTCTGATTTACCCTCCAGTCTTCACCTTCTCCTTCTCCTTCTTCTGCTTCTTCTGATTCACCCTCCAGACTTCACCTTCTCCTTCTCCTTCTTCTGCTTCTTCTGATTCACCCTCCTGACTTCACCTTCTCCTTCTCCTTCTTCTGCTTCTTCTGATTCACCCTCCTGACTTCACCTTCGCCTTCTCCTTCTTCTACTTCTTCTGCTTCACCCTCCAGACTTCACCTTCTCCTTCTCCTTCTTCTAATTCTTCTGATTCACCCTCCAGACTTCACCTTCTCCTTCTCCTTCTTCTGCTTCTTCTGATTCACCCTCCAGACTTCACCTTCTCCTTCTCCTTATTCTGCTTCTTCTGATTCACCCTCCAGACTTCACCTTCTGCTTCTCCTTCTTCTGCTTCTTCTGATTCACCCTCCAGACTTCACCTTCTCCTTCTCCTTCTTCTGCTTCTTCTGATTCACCCTCCAGACTTCACCTTCTCCTTCTCCTTCTTCTACTTCTTCTGATTCACCCTCCAGACTTCATCTTCTCCTTCTCCTTCTTCTGCTTCTTCTGATTCACCCTCCAGACTTCACCTTCTCCTTCTCCTTCTTCTGCTTCTTCTGATTCACCCTCCAGCCTTCACCTTCTCCTTCTCCTTCTTCTACTTCTTCTGATTCACCCTCCAGACTTCACCTTCTCCTTCTCCTTCTTCAACTTCTTCTGATTCACCCTCCAGACTTCACCTTCTACTTCTCCTTCTTCTGCTTCTCCTGATTCACCCTCCAGACTTCACCTTCTCCTTCTCCTTCTTCTGCTTCTTCTGATTCACCCTCCAGACTTCACCTTCTCCTTCTCCTTCTTCTGCTTCTTCTGATTCACCCTTCAGACTTCACCTTCTCCTTCTCCTTCTTCTGCTTCTTCTGATTCACCCTCCAGACTTCGCCTACTCCTTCTCCTTCTTCTACTTCTTCTGATTCACCCTCCAGACTTCACCTTCTCCTTCTCCTTCTTCTACTTCTTCTGATTTACCCTCCAGTCTTCACCTTCTCCTTCTCCTTCTTCTGCTTCTTCTGATTCACCCTCCAGACTTCACCTTCTCCTTCTCCTTCTTCTGCTTCTTCTGATTCACCCTCCTGACTTCACCTTCTCCTTCTCCTTCTTCTGCTTCTTCTGATTCACCCTCCTGACTTCACCTTCTCCTTCTCCTTCTTCTACTTCTTCTGCTTCACCCTCCAGACTTCACCTTCTCCTTCTCCTTCTTCTACTTCTTCTGATTCACCCTCCAGACTTCACCTTCTCCTTCTCCTTCTTCTGCTTCTTCTGATTCACCCTCCAGACTTCACCTTCTCCTTCTCCTTATTCTGCTTCTTCTGATTCACCCTCCAGACTTCACCTTCTGCTTCTCCTTCTTCTGCTTCTTCTGATTCACCCTCCAGACTTCATCTTCTCCTTCTCCTTCTTCTGCTTCTTCTGATTCACCCTCCAGACTTCACCTTCTCCTTCTCCTTCTTCTACTTCTTCTGATTCACCCTCCAGACTTCATCTTCTCCTTCTCCTTGTTCTGCTTCTTCTGATTCACCCTCCAGACTTCACCTTCTTCTTCTCCTTCTTCTGCTTCTTCTGATTCACCCTCCAGACTTCACCTTCTCCTTCTCCTTCTTCTACTTCTTCTGATTCACCCTCCAGACTTCACCTTCTCCTTCTCCTTCTTCAACTTCTTCTGATTTACACTCCAGACTTCACCTTCTACTTCTCCTTCTTCTGCTTCTCCTGATTCACCCTCCAGACTTCACCTTCTCCTTCTCCTTCTTCTGCTTCTTCTGATTCACCCTCCAGACTTCACCTTCTCCTTCTCCTTCTTCTGCTTCTTCTGATTCACCCTTCAGACTTCACCTTCTCCTTCTCCTTCTTCTGCTTCTTCTGATTCACCCTCCAGACCTCACCTTCTCCTTCTCCTTCTTCTACTTCTTCTGATTCACCCTCCAGACTTCATCTTCTCCTTCTCCTTCTTCTGCTTCTTCTGATTCACCCTCCAGACTTCACCTTCTCCTTCTCCTTCTTCTGCTTCTTCTGATTCACCCTCCAGACTTCACCTTCACCTTCTCCTTATTCTGCTTCTTCTGAATCACCCTCCAGACTTCACCTTCTCCTTCTCCTTCTTCTGCTTCTTCTGATTCACCCTCCAGACTTCACCTTCTCCTTCTCCTTCTTCTGCTTCTTCTGATTCACCCTCCAGACTTCACCTTCTCCTTCTCCTTCGTCTACTTCTTCTGATTCACCCTCCAGACTACACCTTCTCCTTCTCCTTCTTCTACTTCTTCTGATTCACCCTCCAGACTTCACCTTCTCCTTCTCCTTCTTCTGTTTCTTCTGATTCACCCTCCAGACTTCACCTTCTCCTTCTCCTTATTTCTACTACTTCTGATTCACCCTCCAGACTTCACCTTCTCCTTCTCCTTCTTCTACTTCTTCTGATTCACCCTCCAGACTTCATCTTCTCCTTCTCCTTCTTCTGCTTCTTCTGATTCACCCTCCAGACTTCACCTTCTCCTTCTCCTTCTTCTGCTTCTTCTGATTCACCCTCCAGACTTCACCTTCTTCCTTCTCCTTCTTCTACTTCTTCTGATTCACCCTCCAGACTTAACCTTCTCCTTCTCCTTCTTCTACTTCTTCTGATTCACCCTCCAGTCTTCACCTTCTCCTTCTCCTTCTTCTGTTTCTTCTGCTTCACCCTCCAGACTTCACCTTCTCCTTCTCTTTCTTCTGCTTCTTCTGATTCACCCTCCAGACTTCACCTTCTCCTTCTCCTTCTTCTGATTCTTCTGATTCACCCTCCAGACTTCACCTTCTCCTTCTCCTTCTTCTGCTTCTTCTGATACACCCTCCTGACTTCACCTTCTCCTTCTCCTTCTTCTACTTCTTCTGATTCACCCACCTGACTTCACCTTCTCCTTCTCCTTCTTCTACTTCTTCTGCTTCACCCTCCAGACTTCACCTTCTCCTTCTCCTTCTTCTACTTCTTCTGATTCACCCCTCCAGACTTCACCTTCTCCTTCTCCTTCTTCTGCTTCTTCTGATTCACCCTCCAGACTTCACCTTCTCCTTCTCCTTATTCTGCTTCTTCTGATTCACCCTCCAGACTTCACCTTCTCCTTCTCCTTATTCTGCTTCTTCTGATTCACCCTCCAGACTTCACCTTCTCCTTCTCCTTCCTCTGCTTCTTCTGATTCACCCTCCAGACTTCACCTTCTCCTTCTCCTTCTTCTGATTCTTCTGATTCACCCTCCAGACTTCACCTTCTCCTTCTCCATCTTCTGCTTCTTCTGATTCACCCTCCTGACTTCACCTTCTCCTTCTCCTTCTTCTACTTCTTCTGATTCACCCTCCTGACTTCACCTTCTCCTTCTCCATCTTCTAATTCTCCTGCTTCACCCTCCAGACTTCAACTTCTCCTTCTCCTTCTTCTACCTCTTCTGATTCACCCTCCAGACTTCACCTTCTCCTTCTCCTTCTTCTGCTTCTTCTGATTCACCCCTCCAGACTTCACCTTCTCCTTCTCCTTATTCTGCTTCTTCTGATTCACCCTCCAGACTTCACCTTCTCCTTCTCCTTCTTCTGCTTCTTCTGATTCACCCTGCAGACTTCACCTTCTCCTTCTCCTTCTTCTGCTTCTTCTGATTCACCCTCCAGACTTCACCTTCTCCTTCTCCTTCTTCTGCTTCTTCTGATTCACCCTCCAGACTTCACCTTCTCCTTCTCCTTCTTCTACTTCTTCTGATTCACCCTCCAGACTTCACCTTCTCCTTCTCCTTTCTTCTGCTTCTTCTGATTCACCCTCCAGACTTCACCTTCTCCTTCTCCTTCTTCTGCTTCTTCTGATTCACCCTCCAGACTTCACCTTCTCCTTCTCCTTCTTCTGCTTCTTCTGATTCACCCTCCTGACTTCACCTTCTCCTTCTCCTTCTTCTACTTCTTCTGATTCACCCTCCAGACTTCACCTTCTCCTTCTCCTTCTTCTACTTCTTCTGATTCACCCTCCAGACTTCACCTTCTCCTTCTCCTTCTTCTACTTCTTCTGATTCACCCGTCCAGACTTGCACCTTCTCCTTCTCCTTCTTCTTCTTCTTCTGATTCACCCTCCAGACTTCACCTTCTCCTTCTCCTTCTTCTGCTTCTTCTGCTTCACCGTCCTGACTTCACCTTCTCCTTCTCTTTCTTCTGCTTCTTCTGATTCACCCTCCAGACTTCACCTTCTCCTTCTCCTTCTTCTGATTCTTCTGATTCACCCTCCAGACTTCACCTTCTCCTTCTCCTTCTTCTGCTTCTTCTG
>NW_028226012.1:0-90794 GCF_052327205.1 Somniosus microcephalus
GAGGGTGAATCAGAAGAAGCAGAAGAAGGAGAAGGAGAAGGTGAAGTCTGGAGGGTGAATCAGAAGAAGCAGAAGAAGGAGAAGGAGAAGGTGAAGTCTGGAGGGTGAATCAGAAGAAGCAGAATAAGGAGAAGGAGAAGGTTAAGTCTGGAGGGTGAATCAGAAGAAGCAGAAGAAGGAGAAGGAGAAGGTGAAGTCTGGAGGGTGAATCAGAAGAAGTAGAAGAAGGAGAAGGAGAAGGTGAAGTCTGGAGGGTGAAGCAGAAGAAGTAGAAGAAGGAGAAGGAGAAGGTGAAGTCAGGAGGGTGAATCAGAAGAAGTAGAAGAAGGAGAAGGAGAAGGTGAAGTCAGGAGGGTGAATCAGAAGAAGCAGAAGAAGGAGATAGAGAAGGTGAAGTCTGGAGGGTGAATCAGAAGAATCAGAAGAAGGAAAAGGAGAAGGTGAAGTCTGGAGGGTGAAGCAGAAGAAGCAGAAGAAAGAGAAGGAGAAGGTGAAGTCTGGAGGGTGAAGCAGAAGAAACAGAAGAAGGAGAAGGAGAAGGTGAAGACTGGAGGGTGAATCAGAAGAAGTAGAAGAAGGAGAAGGAGAAGGTGAAGTCTGGAGGGTGAATCAGAAGAAGTAGAAGAAGGAGAAGGAGAAGGTGAAGTCTGGAGGGTGAATCAGAAGAAGCAGAAGAAGGAGAAGGAGAAGGTGAAGTCTGGAGGGTGAATCGGAAGAAGCAGAAGAAGGAGAAGGAGAAGATGAAGTCTGGAGGGTGAATCAGAAGAAGTAGAAGAAGGAGAAGGAGAAGGTGAGGTCTGGAGGGTGAATCAGAAGAAGCAGAAGAAGGAGAAGGAGAAGGTGAAGTCTGGAGGGTGAATCAGAAGAAGCAGAAGAAGGAGAAGGAGAAGGTGAAGTCTGGAGGGTGAATCAGAAGAAGCAGAAGAAGGAGAAGGAGAAGGTGAAGTCAGGAGGGTGAATCAGAAGAAGCAGAAGAAGGAGAAGGAGAAGGTGAAGTTAGGAGGGTGAATCAGAAGAAGCAGAAGAAGGATGAGGAGCAGGTGAAGTCAGGGGGGTGTAGCAGAAGAAGTAGAAGAAGGAGAAGGAGAAGGTGAAGTCAGGACGGTGAAGCAGAAGAAGCAGAAGAAGGAGAAGGAGAAGGTGAAGCCTGGAGGGCGCAGCAGAAGAAGCAGAAGAATGAGAAGGAGAAGGTGAAGTCTGGAGTGTGAAGCAGAAGAAGCAGAAGAAGGAGAAGGAGAAGGTGAAGTCTGGAGGGCGCAGCAGAAGAAGCAGAAGAAGGATAATGAGAAGGTGAAGTCTGGAGGGTGAATCAGAAGAAGCAGAAGAAGGAGAAGGAGAAGGTGAAGTCTGGAGGGTGAATCAGAAGAAGTAGAAGAAGGAGAAGGAGAAGGTGAAGTCTGGAGGGTGAAGCAGAAGAAGTAGAAGAAGGAGAAGGAGAAGGTGAAGTCAGGAGGGTGAATCAGAAGAAGCAGAAGAAAGAGAAGGAGAAGGTGAAGTCTGGAGGGTGAAGCAGAAGAAACAGAAGAAGGAGAAGGAGAAGGTGAAGACTGGAGGGTGAATCAGAAGAAGTAGAAGAAGGAGAAGGAGAAGGTGAAGTCTGGAGGGTGAATCAGAAGAAGTAGAAGAAGGAGAAGGAGAAGTTGAAGTCTGGAGGGTGAATCAGAAGAAGCAGAAGAAGGAGAAGGAGAAGGTGAAGTCTGGAGGGTGAATCAGAAGAAGCAGAAGAAGGAGAAGGAGAAGATGAAGTCTAGAGGGTGAATCAGAAGAAGGAGAAGAAGGAGAAGGAGAAGGTGAAGTCTGGAGGGTGAATCAGAAGAAGTAGATGAAGGAGAAGGAGAAGATGAAGTCTGGAGGGTGAATCAGAAGAAACAGAAGAAGGAGAAGGAGAAGGTGAAGTCTGGAGGGTGAATCAGAAGAAGTAGAAGAAGGAGAAGGAGAAGGTGTAGTCTGGAGGGTGAATCAGAAGAAGTAGACGAAGGAGAAGGAGAAGGTGAAGTCTGGAGGGTGAATCAGAAGAAGCAGAAGAAGGAGAAGGAGAAGGTGAAGTCTGGAGGGTGAATCTGATGAAGTAGAAGAAGGAGAAGGAGAAGGTGAAGTCTGGAGGGTGAATCAGAAGAAGCAGAAGAAGGAGAAGGAGATGGTGAAGTCTGGAGGGTGAATCAGAAGAAGCAGAAGAAGGAGAAGGAGAAGGTGAAGTCTGGAGGGTGAATCAGAAGAAGTAGAAGAAGGAGAAGGAGAAGTTGAAGTCTGGAGGGTGAAGCAGAAGAAGTAGAAGAAGGAGAAGGAGAAGGTGAAGTCTGGAGGGTGAATCAGAAGAAGCAGAAGAAGGAGAAGGAGAAGGTGAAGTCTGGAGGGTGAATCAGAAGAAGCAGAAGAAGGAGAAGGAGAAGGTGAAGTCTGGAGGGTGAATCAGAAGAAGCAGAATAAGGAGAAGGAGAAGGTTATGTCTGGAGGGTGAATCAGAAGAAGCAGAAGAAGGAGAAGGAGAAGGTGAAGTCTGGAGGGTGAATCAGAAGAAGTAGAAGAAGGAGAAGGAGAAGGTGAAGTCAGGACGGTGAAGCAGAAGAAGCAGAAGAAGGAGAAGGAGAAGGTGAAGCCTGGAGGGCGCAGCAGAAGAAGCAGAAGAAGGAGAAGGAGAAGGTGAAGTCTGGAGTGTGAAGCAGAAGAAGCAGAAGAAGGAGAAGGAGAAGGTGAAGTCTGGAGGGCGCAGCAGAAGAAGCAGAAGAAGGAGAATGAGAAGGTGAAGTCTGGAGGGTGAATCAGAAGAAGCAGAAGAAGGAGAAGGAGAAGGTGAAGTCTGGAGGGTGAATCAGAAGAAGTAGATGAAGGAGAAGGAGAAGGTGAAGTCTGGAGGGTGAAGCAGAAGAAGTAGAAGAAGGAGAAGGAGAAGGTGAAGTCAGGAGGGTGAATCAGAAGAAGTAGAAGAAGGAGAAGGAGAAGGTGAAGTCAGGAGGGTGAATCAGAAGAAGCAGAAGAAGGAGAAGGAGAAGGTGAAGTCTGGAGGGTGAATCAGAAGAATCAGAAGAAGGAGAAGGAGAAGGTGAAGTCTGGAGGGTGAATCAGAAGAAGCAGAAGAAAGAGAAGGAGAAGGTGAAGTCTGGAGGGTGAAGCAGAAGAAAGAGAAGAAGGAGAAGGAGAAGGTGAAGACTGGAGGGTGAATCAGAAGAAGTAGAAGAAGGAGAAGGAGAAGGTGAAGTCAGGAGGGTGAATCAGAAGAAGCAGAAGAAGGAGAAGGAGAAGGTGAAGTCTGGAGGGTGAATCAGAAGAAGTAGAAGAAGGAGAAGGAGAAGGTGTAGTCTGGAGGGTGAATCAGAAGAAGTAGACGAAGGAGAAGGAGAAGGTGAAGTCTGGAGGGTGAATCAGAAGAAGCAGAAGAAGGAGAAGGAGAAGGTGAAGTCTGGAGGGTGAATCAGAAGAAGCAGAAGAAGGAGAAGGAGAAGGTGAAGTCTGGAGGGAGAATCAGAAGAAGTAGAAGAAGGAGAAGGAGAAGTTGAAGTCTGGAGGGTGAAGCAGAAGAAGTAGAAGAAGGAGAAGGAGAAGGTGAAGTCAGGAGGGTGAATCAGAAGATGTAGAAGAAGGAGAAGGAGAAGGTGAAGTCAGGAGGATGAATCAGAAGAAGCAGAAGAAGGAGAAGGAGAAGGTGAAGTCTGGAGGGTGAATCAGAAGAAGTAGAAGAAGGAGAATGAGAAGGTGAAGTCCGGAGGGTGAATCAGAAGAAGCAGAAGAAGGAGAAGGAGAAGGTGAAGTCTGGAGGGTGAATCAGAAGAAGCAGAAGAAGGAGAAGGAGAAGGTGAAGTCTGGAGGGTGAATCAGAAGAAGCAGAATAAGGAGAAGGAGAAGGTTATGTCTGGAGGGTGAATCAGAAGAAGCAGAAGAAGGAGAAGGAGAAGGTGAAGTCTGGAGGGTGAATCAGAAGAAGTAGAAGAAGGAGAAGGAGAAGGTGAAGTCTGGAGGGTGAAGCAGAAGAAGTAGAAGAAGGAGAAGGAGAAGGTGAAGTCAGGAGGGTGAATCAGAAGAAGTAGAAGAAGGAGAAGGAGAAGGTGAAGTCAGGAGGGTGAATCAGAAGAAGCAGAAGAAGGAGATAGAGAAGGTGAAGTCTGGAGGGTGAATCAGAAGAATCAGAAGAAGGAGAAGGAGAAGGTGAAGTCTGGAGGGTGAAGCAGAAGAAGCAGAAGAAAGAGAAGGAGAAGGTGAAGTCTGGAGGGTGAAGCAGAAGAAACAGAAGAAGGAGAAGGAGAAGGTGAAGACTGGAGGGTGAATCAGAAGAAGTAGAAGAAGGAGAAGGAGAAGGTGAAGTCTGGAGAGTGAATCAGAAGAAGTAGAAGAAGGAGAAGGAGAAGGTGATGTCTGGAGGGTGAATCAGAAGAAGCAGAAGAAGGAGAAGGAGAAGGTGAAGTCTGGAGGGTGAATCAGAAGAAGCAGAAGAAGGAGAAGGAGAAGATGAAGTCTGGAGGGTGAATCAGAAGAAGTAGAAGAAGGAGAAGGAGAAGGTGAGGTCTGGAGGGTGAATCATAAGAAGCAGAAGAAGGAGAAGGAGAAGGTGAAGTCTGGAGGGTGAATCAGAAGAAACAGAAGAAGGAGAAGGAGAAGGTGAAGTCTGGAGGGTGAATCAAAAGAAGCAGAAGAAGGAGAAGGAGAAGGTGAAGTCAGGAGGGTGAATCAGAAGAAGCAGAAGAAGGAGAAGGAGAAGGTGAAGTCTGGAGGGTGAATCAGAAGAAGCAGAAGAAGGAGAAGGAGAAGGTGAAGTCTGGAGGGTGACTCAGAAGAAGCAGAATAAGGAGAAGGAGAAGGTTATGTCTGGAGGGTGAATCAGAAGAAGCAGAAGAAGGAGAAGGAGAAGGTGAAGTCTGGAGGGTGAATCAAAAGAAGTAGAAGAAGGAGAAGGAGAAGGTGAAGTCAGGACGGTGAAGCAGAAGAAGCAGAAGAAGGAGAAGGAGAAGGTGAAGCCTGGAGGGCGCAGCAGAAGAAGCAGAAGAAGGAGAAGGAGAAGGTGAAGTCTGGAGTGTGAAGCAGAAGAAGCAGAAGAAGGAGAAGGAGAAGGTGAAGTCTGGAGGACGCAGCAGAAGAAGCAGAAGAAGGAGAATGAGAAGGTGAAGTCTGGAGGGTGAATCAGAAGAAGCAGAAGAAGGAGAAGGAGAAGGTGAAGTCTGGAGGGTGAATCAGAAGAAGTAGATGAAGGAGAAGGAGAAGGTGAAGTCTGGAGGGTGAAGCAGAAGAAGTAGAAGAAGGAGAAGGAGAAGGTGAAGTCAGGAGGGTGAATCAGAAGAAGTAGAAGAAGGAGAAGGAGAAGGTGAAGTCAGGAGGGTGAATCAGAAGAAGCAGAAGAAGGAGAAGGAGAAGGTGAAGTCTGGAGGGTGAATCAGAAGAATCAGAAGAAGGAGAAGGAGAAGGTGAAGTCTGGAGGGTGAATCAGAAGAAGCAGAAGAAAGAGAAGGAGAAGGTGAAGTCTGGAGGGTGAAGCAGAAGAAAGAGAAGAAGGAGAAGGAGAAGGTGAAGACTGGAGGGTGAATCAGAAGAAGTAGAAGAAGGAGAAGGAGAAGGTGAAGTCTGGAGGGTGAATCAGAAGAAGTAGAAGAAGGAGAAGGAGAAGTTGAAGTCTGGAGGGTGAATCAGAAGAAGCAGAAGAAGGAGAAGGAGAAGGTGAAGTCTGGAGGGTGAATCAGAAGAAGCAGAAGAAGGAGAAGGAGAAGATGAAGTCTGGAGGGTGAATCAGAAGAAGTAGAAGAAGGAGAAGGAGAAGGTGAAGTCTGGAGGTGAATCAGAAGAAGTAGAAGAAGGAGAAGGAGAAGATGAAGTCTGGAGGGTGAATCAGAAGAAACAGAAGAAGGAGAAGGAGAAGGTGAAGTCTGGAGGGTGAATCAGAAGAAGTAGAAGAAGGAGAAGGAGAAGGTGTAGTCTGGAGGGTGAATCAGAAGAAGTAGACGAAGGAGAAGGAGAAGGTGAAGTCTGGAGGGTGAATCAGAAGAAGCAGAAGAAGGAGAAGGAGAAGGTGAAGTCTGGAGGGTGAATCAGAAGAAGCAGAAGAAGGAGAAGGAGAAGGTGAAGTCTGGAGGGTGAATCAGAAGAAGTAGAAGAAGGAGAAGGAGAAGTTGAAGTCTGGAGGGTGAAGCAGAAGAAGTAGAAGAAGGAGAAGGAGAAGGTGAAGTCAGGAGGGTGAATCAGAAGATGTAGAAGAAGGAGAAGGAGAAGGTGAAGTCAGGAGGGTGAATCAGAAGAAGCAGAAGAAGGAGAAGGAGAAGGTGAAGTCTGGAGGGTGAATCAGAAGAAGTAGAAGAAGGAGAAGGAGAAGGTGAAGTTTGGAGGGTGAATCAGAAGAAGCAGAAGAAGGAGAAGGAAAAGGTGAAGTCTGGAGGGTGAATCAGAAGAAGCAGAAGAAGGAGAAGGAGAAGGTGAAGTCTGGAGGGTGAATCAGAAGAAGCAGAATAAGGAGAAGGAGAAGGTTATGTCTGGAGGGTGAATCAGAAGAAGCAGAAGAAGGAGAAGGAGAAGGTGAAGTCTGGAGGGTGAATCAGAAGAAGTAGAAGAAGGAGAAGGAGAAGGTGAAGTCTGGAGGGTGAAGCAGAAGAAGTAGAAGAAGGAGAAGGAGAAGGTGAAGTCAGGAGGGTGAATCAGAAGAAGTAGAAGAAGGAGAAGGAGAAGGTGAAGTCAGGAGGGTGAATCAGAAGAAGCAGAAGAAGGAGATAGAGAAGGTGAAGCCTGGAGGGTGAATCAGAAGAATCAGAAGAAGGAGAAGGAGAAGGTGAAGTCTGGAGGGTGAAGCAGAAGAAGCAGAAGAAAGAGAAGGAGAAGGTGAAGTCTGGAGGGTGAAGCAGAAGAAACAGAAGAAGGAGAAGGAGAAGGTGAAGACTGGAGGGTGAATCAGAAGAAGTAGAAGAAGGAGAAGGAGAAGGTGAAGTCTGGAGGGTGAATCAGAAGAAGTAGAAGAAGGAGAAGGAGAAGGTGATGTCTGGAGGGTGAATCAGAAGAAGCAGAAGAAGGAGAAGGAGAAGGTGAAGTCTGGAGGGTGAATCAGAAGAAGCAGAAGAAGGAGAAGGAGAAGATGAAGTCTGGAGGGTGAATCAGAAGAAGTAGAAGAAGGAGAAGGAGAAGGTGAGGTCTGGAGGGTGAATCAGAAGAAGCAGAAGAAGGAGAAGGAGAAGGTGAAGTCTGGAGGGTGAATCAGAAGAAACAGAAGAAGGAGAAGGAGAAGGTGAAGTCTGGAGGGTGAATCAAAAGAAGCAGAAGAAGGAGAAGGAGAAGGTGAAGTCAGGAGGGTGAATCAGAAGAAGCAGAAGAAGGAGAAGGAGAAGGTGAAGTTAGGAGGGTGAATCAGAAGAAGCAGAAGAAGGAGAAGGAGCAGGTGAAGTCAGGGGGTGTAGCAGAAGAAGTAGAAGAAGGAGAAGGAGAAGGTGAAGTCAGGACGGTGAAGCAGAAGAAGCAGAAGAAGGAGAAGGAGAAGGTGAAGCCTGGAGGGCGCAGCAGAAGAAGCAGAAGAAGGAGAAGGAGAAGGTGAAGTCTGGAGTGTGAAGCAGAAGAAGCAGAAGAAGGAGAAGGAGAAGGTGAAGTCTGGAGGGCGCAGCAGAAGAAGCAGAAGAAGGAGAATGAGAAGGTGAAGTCTGGAGGGTGAATCAGAAGAAGCAGAAGAAGGAGAAGGAGAAGGTGAAGTCTGGAGGGTGAATCAGAAGAAGTAGAAGAAGGAGAAGGAGAAGGTGAAGTCTGGAGGGTGAAGCAGAAGAAGTAGAAGAAGGAGAAGGAGAAGGTGAAGTCAGGAGGGTGGATCAGAAGAAGTAGAAGAAGGAGAAGGAGAAGGTGAAGTCAGGAGGGTGAATCAGAAGAAGCAGAAGAAGGAGAAGGAGAAGGTGAAGTCTGGAGGGTGAATCAGAAGAATCAGAAGAAGGAGAAGGAGAAGGTGAAGTCTGGAGGGTGAATCAGAAGAAGCAGAAGAAAGAGAAGGAGAAGGTGAAGTCTGGAGGGTGAAGCAGAAGAAACAGAAGAAGGAGAAGGAGAAGGTGAAGACTGGAGGGTGAATCAGAAGAAGTAGAAGAAGGAGAAGGAGAAGGTGAAGTCTGGAGGGTGAATCAGAAGAAGTAGAAGAAGGAGAAGGAGAAGTTGAAGTCTGGAGGGTGAATCAGAAGAAGCAGAAGAAGGAGAAGGAGAAGGTGAAGTCTGGAGGGTGAATCAGAAGAAGCAGAAGAAGGAGAAGGAGAAGATGAAGTCTGGAGGGTGAATCAGAAGAAGTAGAAGAAGGAGAAGGAGAAGGTGAAGTCTGGAGGGTGAATCAGAAGAAGTAGAAGAAGGAGAAGGAGAAGATGAAGTCTGGAGGGTGAATCAGAAGAAACAGAAGAAGGAGAAGGAGAAGGTGAAGTCTGGAGGGTGAATCAGAAGAAGTAGAAGAAGGAGAAGGAGAAGGAGTAGTCTGGAGGGTGAATCAGAAGAAGTAGACGAAGGAGAAGGAGAAGGTGAAGTCTGGAGGGTGAATCAGAAGAAGCAGAAGGAGAAGGAGAAGGTGAAGTCTGGAGGGTGAATCAGATGAAGTAGAAGAAGGAGAAGGAGAAGGTGAAGTCTGGAGGGTGAATCAGAAGAAGCAGAAGAAGGAGAAGGAGAAGGTGAAGTCTGGAGGGTGAATCAGAAGAAGCAGAAGCAGGAGAAGGAGAAGGTGAAGTCTGGAGGGTGAATCAGAAGAAGTAGAAGAAGGAGAAGGAGAAGTTGAAGTCTGGAGGGTGAAGCAGAAGAAGTAGAAGATGGAGAAGGAGAAGGTGAAGTCAGGAGGGTGAATCAGAAGAAGTAGAAGAAGGATAAGGAGAAGGTGAAGTCAGGAAGGTGAATCAGAAGACGCAGAAGATGGAGAAGGAGAAGGTGAAGTCTGGAGGGTGAATCAGAAGAATCAGAAGAAGGAGAAGGAGAAGGTGAAGTCTGGAGGGTGAATCAGAAGAAGCAGAGGAAGGAGAAGGAGAAGGTGAAGTCTGGAGGGTGAATCAGAAGAAGCAGAATAAGGAGAAGGAGAAGGTGAAGTCTGGAGGGTGAATCAGAAGAAGCAGAATAAGGAGAAGGAGAAGGTGAAGTCTGGAGGGTGAATCATAAGAAGCAGAAGAAGGAGAAGGAGAAGGTGAAGTCTGGAGGGTGAATCAGAAGAAGTAGAAGAAGGAGAAGGAGAAGGTGACGTCTGGAGGGTGAAGCAGAAGAAGTAGAAGAAGGAGAAGGAGAAGGTGAAGTCAGGAGGGTGAATCAGAAGAAGTAGAAGAAGGAGAAGGAGAAGGTGAAGTCAGGAGGGTGAATCAGAAGAAGCAGAAGAAGGAGAAGGAGAAGGTGAAGTCTGGAGGGTGAATCAGAAGAATCAGAAGAAGGAGAAGGAGAAGGTGAAGTCTGGAGGGTGAATCAGAAGAAGCAGAAGAAAGAGAAGGAGAAGGTGAAGTCTGGAGGGTGAAGCAGAAGAAACAGAAGAAGGAGAAGGAGAAGGTGAAGACTGGAGGGTGAATCAGAAGAAGTAGAAGAAGGAGAAGGAGAAGGTGAAGTCTGGAGGGTGAATCAGAAGAAGTAGAAGAAGGAGAAGGAGAAGGTGAAGTCTGGAGGGTGAATCAGAAGAAGCAGAAGAAGGAGAAGGAGAAGGTGAAGTCTGGAGGGTGAATCAGAAGAAGCAGAAGAAGGAGAAGGAGAAGATGAAGTCTGGAGGGTGAATCGGAAGAAGTAGAAGAAGGAGAAGGAGAAGGTGAAGTCTGGAGGGTGAATCAGAAGAAGTAGAAGAAGGAGAAGGAGAAGTTGAAGTCTGGAGGGTGAATCAGAAGAAGCAGAAGATGGAGAAGGAGAAGGTGAAGTCTGGAGAGTGAATCAGAAGAAGCAGAAGAAGGAGAAGGAGAAGATGAAGTCTGGAGGGTGAATCAGAAGAAGTAGAAGAAGGAGAAGGAGAAGGTGAAGTCTGGAGGGTGAATCAGAAGAAGTAGAAGAAGGAGAAGGAGAAGATGAAGTCTGGAGGGTGAATCAGAAGAAACAGAAGAAGGAGAAGCAGAAGGTGAAGTCTGGAGGGTGAATCAGAAGAAGTAGAAGAAGGAGAAGGAGAAGGTGTAGTCTGGAGGGTGAATCAGAAGAAGTAGACGAAGGAGAAGGAGAAGGTGAAGTCTGGAGGGTGAATCAGAAGAGGCAGAAGAAGGAGAAGCAGAAGGTGAAGTCTGGAGGGTGAATCAGAAGAAGGAGAAGAAGGAGAAGGAGAAGGTGAAGTCTGGAGGGTGAATCAGAAGAAGCAGAAGAAGGAGAAGGAGAAGGTGAAGTCTGGAGGGTGAATCAGAAGAAGCAGAAGAAGGAGAAGGAGAAGGTGAAGTCTGGAGGGTGAATCAGAAGAAGTAGAAGAAGGAGAAGGAGAAGTTGAAGTCTGGAGGGTGAAGCAGAAGAAGTAGAAGATGGAGAAGGAGAAGGTGAAGTCAGGAGGGTGAATCAGAAGAAGTAGAAGAAGGAGAAGGAGAAGGTGAAGTCAGGAGGGGGAATCAGAAGAAGCAGAAGATGGAGAAGGAGAAGGTGAAGTCTGGAGGGTGAATCAGAAGAATCAGAAGAAGGAGAAGGAGAAGATGAAGTCTGGAGGGTGAATCAGAAGAAGCAAAGGAAGGAGAAGGAGAAGGTGAAGTCTGGAGGGTGAATCAGAAGAAGCAGAATAAGGAGAAGGAGAAGGTGAAGTCTGGAGGGTGAATCAGAAGAAGCAGAATAAGGAGAAGGAGATGGTGAAGTCTGGAGGGTGAATCAGAAGAAGCAGAAGAAGGAGAAGGAGAAGGTGAAGTCTGGAGGGTGAATCAGAAGAAGTAGAAGAAGGAGAAGGAGAAGTTGAAGTCTGGAGGGTGAAGCAGAAGAAGTAGAAGATGGAGAAGGAGAAGGTGAAGTCAGGAGGGTGAATCAGAAGAAGTAGAAGAAGGAGAAGGAGAAGGTGAAGTCAGGAGGGGGAATCAGAAGAAGCAGAAGATGGAGAAGGAGAAGGTGAAGTCTGGAGGGTGAATCAGAAGAATCAGAAGAAGGAGAAGGAGAAGGTGAAGTCTGGAGGGTGAATCAGAAGAAGCAAAGGAAGGAGAAGGAGAAGGTGAAGTCTGGAGGGTGAATCAGAAGAAGCAGAATAAGGAGAAGGAGAAGGTGAAGTCTGGAGGGTGAATCAGAAGAAGTAGAAGAAGGAGAAGGAGAAGGTGAAGTCAGGAGGGGGAATCAGAAGAAGCAGAAGATGGAGAAGGAGAAGGTGAAGTCTGGAGGGTGAATCAGAAGAATCAGAAGAAGGAGAAGGAGAAGGTGAAGTCTGGAGGGTGAATCAGAAGAAGCAAAGGAAGGAGAAGGAGAAGGTGAAGTCTGGAGGGTGAATCAGAAGAAGCAGAATAAGGAGAAGGAGAAGGTGAAGTCTGGAGGGTGAATCAGAAGAAGCAGAATAAGGAGAAGGAGAAGGTGAAGTCTGGAGGGTGAATCAGAAGAAGTAGAAGAAGGAGAAGGAGAAGGTGAAGTCAGGAAGGTGAATCAGAAGACGCAGAAGATGGAGAAGGAGAAGGTGAAGTCTGGAGGGTGAATCAGAAAAATCAGAAGAAGGAGAAGGAGAAGGTGAAGTCTGGAGGGTGAATCAGAAGAAGCAGAGGAAGGAGAAGGAGAAGGTGAAGTCAGGAGGGTGAATCAGAAGAAGTAGAAGAAGGATAAGGAGAAGGTGAAGTCAGGAAGGTGAATCAGAAGACGCAGAAGATGGAGAAGGAGAAGGTGAAGTCTGGAGGGTGAATCAGAAGAAGTAGAAGAAGGAGAAGGAGAAGGAGTAGTCTGGAGGGTGAATCAGAGGAAGTAGACGAAGGAGAAGGAGAAGGTGAAGTCTGGAGGGTGAATCAGAAGAAGCAGAAGAAGGAGAAGGAGAAGGTGAAGTCTGGAGGGTGAATCAGATGAAGTAGAAGAAGGAGAAGGAGAAGGTGAAGTCTGGAGGGTGAATCAGAAGAAGCAGAAGAAGGAGAAGGAGAAGGTGAAGTCTGGAGGGTGAATCAGAAGAAGCAGAAGCAGGAGAAGGAGAAGGTGAAGTCTGGAGGGTGAATCAGAAGAAGTAGAAGAAGGAGAAGGAGAAGTTGAAGTCTGGAGGGTGAAGCAGAAGAAGTAGAAGATGGAGAAGGAGAAGGTGAAGTCAGGAGGGTGAATCAGAAGAAGTAGAAGAAGGATAAGGAGAAGGTGAAGTCAGGAAGGTGAATCAGAAGACGCAGAAGATGGAGAAGGAGAAGGTGAAGTCTGGAGGGTGAATCAGAAGAATCAGAAGAAGGAGAAGGAGAAGGTGAAGTCTGGAGGGTGAATCAGAAGAAGCAGAGGAAGGAGAAGGAGAAGGTGAAGTCTGGAGGGTGAATCAGAAGAAGCAGAATAAGGAGAAGGAGAAGGTGAAGTCTGGAGGGTGAATCAGAAGAAGCAGAATAAGGAGAAGGAGAAGGTGAAGTCTGGAGGGTGAATCATAAGAAGCAGAAGAAGGAGAAGGAGAAGGTGAAGTCTGGAGGGTGAATCAGAAGAAGTAGAAGAAGGAGAAGGAGAAGGTGACGTCTGGAGGGTGAAGCAGAAGAAGTAGAAGAAGGAGAAGGAGAAGGTGAAGTCAGGAGGGTGAATCAGAAGAAGTAGAAGAAGGAGAAGGAGAAGGTGAAGTCAGGAGGGTGAATCAGAAGAAGCAGAAGAAGGAGAAGGAGAAGGTGAAGTCTGGAGGGTGAATCAGAAGAATCAGAAGAAGGAGAAGGAGAAGGTGAAGTCTGGAGGGTGAATCAGAAGAAGCAGAAGAAAGAGAAGGAGAAGGTGAAGTCTGGAGGGTGAAGCAGAAGAAACAGAAGAAGGAGAAGGAGAAGGTGAAGACTGGAGGGTGAATCAGAAGAAGTAGAAGAAGGAGAAGGAGAAGGTGAAGTCTGGAGGGTGAATCAGAAGAAGTAGAAGAAGGAGAAGGAGAAGGTGAAGTCTGGAGGGTGAATCAGAAGAAGCAGAAGAAGGAGAAGGAGAAGGTGAAGTCTGGAGGGTGAATCAGAAGAAGCAGAAGAAGGAGAAGGAGAAGATGAAGTCTGGAGGGTGAATCGGAAGAAGTAGAAGAAGGAGAAGGAGAAGGTGAAGTCTGGAGGGTGAATCAGAAGAAGTAGAAGAAGGAGAAGGAGAAGTTGAAGTCTGGAGGGTGAATCAGAAGAAGCAGAAGATGGAGAAGGAGAAGGTGAAGTCTGGAGAGTGAATCAGAAGAAGCAGAAGAAGGAGAAGGAGAAGATGAAGTCTGGAGGGTGAATCAGAAGAAGTAGAAGAAGGAGAAGGAGAAGGTGAAGTCTGGAGGGTGAATCAGAAGAAGTAGAAGAAGGAGAAGGAGAAGATGAAGTCTGGAGGGTGAATCAGAAGAAACAGAAGAAGGAGAAGCAGAAGGTGAAGTCTGGAGGGTGAATCAGAAGAAGTAGAAGAAGGAGAAGGAGAAGGTGTAGTCTGGAGGGTGAATCAGAAGAAGTAGACGAAGGAGAAGGAGAAGGTGAAGTCTGGAGGGTGAATCAGAAGAAGCAGAAGAAGGAGAAGCAGAAGGTGAAGTCTGGAGGGTGAATCAGAAGAAGGAGAAGAAGGAGAAGGAGAAGGTGAAGTCTGGAGGGTGAATCAGAAGAAGCAGAAGAAGGAGAAGGAGAAGGTGAAGTCTGGAGGGTGAATCAGAAGAAGCAGAAGAAGGAGAAGGAGAAGGTGAAGTCTGGAGGGCGCAGCAGAAGAAGCAGAAGAAGGAGAATGAGAAGTTGAAGTCTGGAGGGTGAATCAGAAGAAGCAGAAGAAGGAGAAGGAGAAGGTGAATGAGAAGGTGTAGTCTGGAGGGTGAATCAGAAGAAGCAGAAGAAGGAGAAGGAGAAGGTGAAGTCTGGAGGGTGAATCAGAAGAAGTAGAAGAAGGAGAAGGAGAAGTTGAAGTCTGGAGGGTGAAGCAGAAGAAGTAGCAGAAGGAGAAGGAGAAGGTGAAGTCAGGAGGGTGAATCAGAAGATGTAGAAGAAGGAGAAGGAGAAGGTGAAGTCAGGAGGGTGAATCAGAAGAAGCAGAAGAAGGAGAAGGAGAAGGTGAAGTCTGGAGGGTGAATCAGAAGAAGCAGAAGAAGGAGAAGGTGAAGGTGAAGTCTGGAGGGTGAATCAGAAGAAGCAGAAGAAGGAGAAGGAGAAGGTGAAGTCTGGAGGGTGAATCAGAAGAAGCAGAATAAGGAGAAGGAGAAGGTTATGTCTGGAGGGTGAATCAGAAGAAGCAGAAGAAGGAGAAGGAGAAGGTGAAGTCTGGAGGGTGAATCAGAAGAAGTAGAAGAAGGAGAAGGAGAAGGTGAAGTCAGGACGGTGAAGCAGAAGAAGCAGAAGAAGGAGAAGGAGAAGGTGAAGCCTGGAGGGCGCAGCAGAAGAAGCAGAAGAAGGAGAAGGAGAAGGTGAAGTCTGGAGTGTGAAGCAGAAGAAGCAGAAGAAGGAGAAGGAGAAGGTGAAGTCTGGAGGGCGCAGCAGAAGAAGCAGAAGAAGGAGAATGAGAAGGTGAAGTCTGGAGGGTGAATCAGAAGAAGCAGAAGAAGGAGAAGGAGAAGGTGAAGTCTGGAGGGTGAATCAGAAGAAGTAGATGAAGGAGAAGGAGAAGGTGAAGTCTGGAGGGTGAAGCAGAAGAAGTAGAAGAAGGAGAAGGAGAAGGTGAAGTCAGGAGGGTGAATCAGAAGAAGTAGAAGAAGGAGAAGGAGAAGGTGAAGTCAGGAGGGTGAATCAGAAGAAGCAGAAGAAGGAGAAGGAGAAGGTGAAGTCTGGAGGGTGAATCAGAAGAATCAGAAGAAGGAGAAGGAGAAGGTGAAGTCTGGAGGGTGAATCAGAAGAAGCAGAAGAAAGAGAAGGAGAAGGTGAAGTCTGGAGGGTGAAGCAGAAGAAAGAGAAGAAGGAGAAGGAGAAGGTGAAGACTGGAGGGTGAATCAGAAGAAGTAGAAGAAGGAGAAGGAGAAGGTGAAGTCAGGAGGGTGAATCAGAAGAAGCAGAAGAAGGAGAAGGAGAAGGTGAAGTCTGGAGGGTGAATCAGAAGAAGTAGAAGAAGGAGAAGGAGAAGGTGTAGTCTGGAGGGTGAATCAGAAGAAGTAGACGAAGGAGAAGGAGAAGGTGAAGTCTGGAGGGTGAATCAGAAGAAGCAGAAGAAGGAGAAGGAGAAGGTGAAGTCTGGAGGGTGAATCAGAAGAAGCAGAAGAAGGAGAAGGAGAAGGTGAAGTCTGGAGGGTGAATCAGAAGAAGTAGAAGAAGGAGAAGGAGAAGTTGAAGTCTGGAGGGTGAAGCAGAAGAAGTAGAAGAAGGAGAAGGAGAAGGTGAAGTCAGGAGGGTGAATCAGAAGATGTAGAAGAAGGAGAAGGAGAAGGTGAAGTCAGGAGGGTGAATCAGAAGAAGCAGAAGAAGGAGAAGGAGAAGGTGAAGTCTGGAGGGTGAATCAGAAGAAGTAGAAGAAGGAGAATGAGAAGGTGAAGTCCGGAGGGTGAATCAGAAGAAGCAGAAGAAGGAGAAGGAGAAGGTGAAGTCTGGAGGGTGAATCAGAAGAAGCAGAAGAAGGAGAAGGAGAAGGTGAAGTCTGGAGGGTGAATCAGAAGAAGCAGAATAAGGAGAAGGAGAAGGTTATGTCTGGAGGGTGAATCAGAAGAAGCAGAAGAAGGAGAAGGAGAAGGTGAAGTCTGGAGGGTGAATCAGAAGAAGTAGAAGAAGGAGAAGGAGAAGGTGAAGTCTGGAGGGTGAAGCAGAAGAAGTAGAAGAAGGAGAAGGAGAAGGTGAAGTCAGGAGGGTGAATCAGAAGAAGTAGAAGAAGGAGAAGGAGAAGGTGAAGTCAGGAGGGTGAATCAGAAGAAGCAGAAGAAGGAGATAGAGAAGGTGAAGTCTGGAGGGTGAATCAGAAGAATCAGAAGAAGGAGAAGGAGAAGGTGAAGTCTGGAGGGTGAAGCAGAAGAAGCAGAAGAAAGAGAAGGAGAAGGTGAAGTCTGGAGGGTGAAGCAGAAGAAACAGAAGAAGGAGAAGGAGAAGGTGAAGACTGGAGGGTGAATCAGAAGAAGTAGAAGAAGGAGAAGGAGAAGGTGAAGTCTGGAGAGTGAATCAGAAGAAGTAGAAGAAGGAGAAGGAGAAGGTGATGTCTGGAGGGTGAATCAGAAGAAGCAGAAGAAGGAGAAGGAGAAGGTGAAGTCTGGAGGGTGAATCAGAAGAAGCAGAAGAAGGAGAAGGAGAAGATGAAGTCTGGAGGGTGAATCAGAAGAAGTAGAAGAAGGAGAAGGAGAAGGTGAGGTCTGGAGGGTGAATCATAAGAAGCAGAAGAAGGAGAAGGAGAAGGTGAAGTCTGGAGGGTGAATCAGAAGAAACAGAAGAAGGAGAAGGAGAAGGTGAAGTCTGGAGGGTGAATCAAAAGAAGCAGAAGAAGGAGAAGGAGAAGGTGAAGTCAGGAGGGTGAATCAGAAGAAGCAGAAGAAGGAGAAGGAGAAGGTGAAGTCTGGAGGGTGAATCAGAAGAAGCAGAAGAAGGAGAAGGAGAAGGTGAAGTCTGGAGGGTGAATCAAAAGAAGTAGAAGAAGGAGAAGGAGAAGGTGAAGTCAGGACGGTGAAGCAGAAGAAGCAGAAGAAGGAGAAGGAGAAGGTGAAGCCTGGAGGGCGCAGCAGAAGAAGCAGAAGAAGGAGAAGGAGAAGGTGAAGTCTGGAGTGTGAAGCAGAAGAAGCAGAAGAAGGAGAAGGAGAAGGTGAAGTCTGGAGGACGCAGCAGAAGAAGCAGAAGAAGGAGAATGAGAAGGTGAAGTCTGGAGGGTGAATCAGAAGAAGCAGAAGAAGGAGAAGGAGAAGGTGAAGTCTGGAGGGTGAATCAGAAGAAGTAGATGAAGGAGAAGGAGAAGGTGAAGTCTGGAGGGTGAAGCAGAAGAAGTAGAAGAAGGAGAAGGAGAAGGTGAAGTCAGGAGGGTGAATCAGAAGAAGTAGAAGAAGGAGAAGGAGAAGGTGAAGTCAGGAGGGTGAATCAGAAGAAGCAGAAGAAGGAGAAGGAGAAGGTGAAGTCTGGAGGGTGAATCAGAAGAATCAGAAGAAGGAGAAGGAGAAGGTGAAGTCTGGAGGGTGAATCAGAAGAAGCAGAAGAAAGAGAAGGAGAAGGTGAAGTCTGGAGGGTGAAGCAGAAGAAAGAGAAGAAGGAGAAGGAGAAGGTGAAGACTGGAGGGTGAATCAGAAGAAGTAGAAGAAGGAGAAGGAGAAGGTGAAGTCTGGAGGGTGAATCAGAAGAAGTAGAAGAAGGAGAATGAGAAGGTGAAGTCCGGAGGGTGAATCAGAAGAAGCAGAAGAAGGAGAAGGAGAAGGTGAAGTCTGGAGGGTGAATCAGAAGAAGCAGAAGAAGGAGAAGGAGAAGGTGAAGTCTGGAGGGTGAATCAGAAGAAGCAGAATAAGGAGAAGGAGAAGGTTATGTCTGGAGGGTGAATCAGAAGAAGCAGAAGAAGGAGAAGGAGAAGGTGAAGTCTGGAGGGTGAATCAGAAGAAGTAGAAGAAGGAGAAGGAGAAGGTGAAGTCTGGAGGGTGAAGCAGAAGAAGTAGAAGAAGGAGAAGGAGAAGGTGAAGTCAGGAGGGTGAATCAGAAGAAGTAGAAGAAGGAGAAGGAGAAGGTGAAGTCAGGAGGGTGAATCAGAAGAAGCAGAAGAAGGAGATAGAGAAGGTGAAGTCTGGAGGGTGAATCAGAAGAATCAGAAGAAGGAGAAGGAGAAGGTGAAGTCTGGAGGGTGAAGCAGAAGAAGCAGAAGAAAGAGAAGGAGAAGGTGAAGTCTGGAGGGTGAAGCAGAAGAAACAGAAGAAGGAGAAGGAGAAGGTGAAGACTGGAGGGTGAATCAGAAGAAGTAGAAGAAGGAGAAGGAGAAGGTGAAGTCTGGAGAGTGAATCAGAAGAAGTAGAAGAAGGAGAAGGAGAAGGTGATGTCTGGAGGGTGAATCAGAAGAAGCAGAAGAAGGAGAAGGAGAAGGTGAAGTCTGGAGGGTGAATCAGAAGAAGCAGAAGAAGGAGAAGGAGAAGATGAAGTCTGGAGGGTGAATCAGAAGAAGTAGAAGAAGGAGAAGGAGAAGGTGAGGTCTGGAGGGTGAATCATAAGAAGCAGAAGAAGGAGAAGGAGAAGGTGAAGTCTGGAGGGTGAATCAGAAGAAACAGAAGAAGGAGAAGGAGAAGGTGAAGTCTGGAGGGTGAATCAAAAGAAGCAGAAGAAGGAGAAGGAGAAGGTGAAGTCAGGAGGGTGAATCAGAAGAAGCAGAAGAAGGAGAAGGAGAAGGTGAAGTCTGGAGGGTGAATCAGAAGAAGCAGAAGAAGGAGAAGGAGAAGGTGAAGTCTGGAGGGTGACTCAGAAGAAGCAGAATAAGGAGAAGGAGAAGGTTATGTCTGGAGGGTGAATCAGAAGAAGCAGAAGAAGGAGAAGGAGAAGGTGAAGTCTGGAGGGTGAATCAAAAGAAGTAGAAGAAGGAGAAGGAGAAGGTGAAGTCAGGACGGTGAAGCAGAAGAAGCAGAAGAAGGAGAAGGAGAAGGTGAAGCCTGGAGGGCGCAGCAGAAGAAGCAGAAGAAGGAGAAGGAGAAGGTGAAGTCTGGAGTGTGAAGCAGAAGAAGCAGAAGAAGGAGAAGGAGAAGGTGAAGTCTGGAGGACGCAGCAGAAGAAGCAGAAGAAGGAGAATGAGAAGGTGAAGTCTGGAGGGTGAATCAGAAGAAGCAGAAGAAGGAGAAGGAGAAGGTGAAGTCTGGAGGGTGAATCAGAAGAAGTAGATGAAGGAGAAGGAGAAGGTGAAGTCTGGAGGGTGAAGCAGAAGAAGTAGAAGAAGGAGAAGGAGAAGGTGAAGTCAGGAGGGTGAATCAGAAGAAGTAGAAGAAGGAGAAGGAGAAGGTGAAGTCAGGAGGGTGAATCAGAAGAAGCAGAAGAAGGAGAAGGAGAAGGTGAAGTCTGGAGGGTGAATCAGAAGAATCAGAAGAAGGAGAAGGAGAAGGTGAAGTCTGGAGGGTGAATCAGAAGAAGCAGAAGAAAGAGAAGGAGAAGGTGAAGTCTGGAGGGTGAAGCAGAAGAAAGAGAAGAAGGAGAAGGAGAAGGTGAAGACTGGAGGGTGAATCAGAAGAAGTAGAAGAAGGAGAAGGAGAAGGTGAAGTCTGGAGGGTGAATCAGAAGAAGTAGAAGAAGGAGAAGGAGAAGTTGAAGTCTGGAGGGTGAATCAGAAGAAGCAGAAGAAGGAGAAGGAGAAGGTGAAGTCTGGAGGGTGAATCAGAAGAAGCAGAAGAAGGAGAAGGAGAAGATGAAGTCTGGAGGGTGAATCAGAAGAAGTAGAAGAAGGAGAAGGAGAAGGTGAAGTCTGGAGGTGAATCAGAAGAAGTAGAAGAAGGAGAAGGAGAAGATGAAGTCTGGAGGGTGAATCAGAAGAAACAGAAGAAGGAGAAGGAGAAGGTGAAGTCTGGAGGGTGAATCAGAAGAAGTAGAAGAAGGAGAAGGAGAAGGTGTAGTCTGGAGGGTGAATCAGAAGAAGTAGACGAAGGAGAAGGAGAAGGTGAAGTCTGGAGGGTGAATCAGAAGAAGCAGAAGAAGGAGAAGGAGAAGGTGAAGTCTGGAGGGTGAATCAGAAGAAGCAGAAGAAGGAGAAGGAGAAGGTGAAGTCTGGAGGGTGAATCAGAAGAAGTAGAAGAAGGAGAAGGAGAAGTTGAAGTCTGGAGGGTGAAGCAGAAGAAGTAGAAGAAGGAGAAGGAGAAGGTGAAGTCAGGAGGGTGAATCAGAAGATGTAGAAGAAGGAGAAGGAGAAGGTGAAGTCAGGAGGGTGAATCAGAAGAAGCAGAAGAAGGAGAAGGAGAAGGTGAAGTCTGGAGGGTGAATCAGAAGAAGTAGAAGAAGGAGAAGGAGAAGGTGAAGTTTGGAGGGTGAATCAGAAGAAGCAGAAGAAGGAGAAGGAAAAGGTGAAGTCTGGAGGGTGAATCAGAAGAAGCAGAAGAAGGAGAAGGAGAAGGTGAAGTCTGGAGGGTGAATCAGAAGAAGCAGAATAAGGAGAAGGAGAAGGTTATGTCTGGAGGGTGAATCAGAAGAAGCAGAAGAAGGAGAAGGAGAAGGTGAAGTCTGGAGGGTGAATCAGAAGAAGTAGAAGAAGGAGAAGGAGAAGGTGAAGTCTGGAGGGTGAAGCAGAAGAAGTAGAAGAAGGAGAAGGAGAAGGTGAAGTCAGGAGGGTGAATCAGAAGAAGTAGAAGAAGGAGAAGGAGAAGGTGAAGTCAGGAGGGTGAATCAGAAGAAGCAGAAGAAGGAGATAGAGAAGGTGAAGCCTGGAGGGTGAATCAGAAGAATCAGAAGAAGGAGAAGGAGAAGGTGAAGTCTGGAGGGTGAAGCAGAAGAAGCAGAAGAAAGAGAAGGAGAAGGTGAAGTCTGGAGGGTGAAGCAGAAGAAACAGAAGAAGGAGAAGGAGAAGGTGAAGACTGGAGGGTGAATCAGAAGAAGTAGAAGAAGGAGAAGGAGAAGGTGAAGTCTGGAGGGTGAATCAGAAGAAGTAGAAGAAGGAGAAGGAGAAGGTGATGTCTGGAGGGTGAATCAGAAGAAGCAGAAGAAGGAGAAGGAGAAGGTGAAGTCTGGAGGGTGAATCAGAAGAAGCAGAAGAAGGAGAAGGAGAAGATGAAGTCTGGAGGGTGAATCAGAAGAAGTAGAAGAAGGAGAATGAGAAGGTGAGGTCTGGAGGGTGAATCAGAAGAAGCAGAAGAAGGAGAAGGAGAAGGTGAAGTCTGGAGGGTGAATCAGAAGAAACAGAAGAAGGAGAAGGAGAAGGTGAAGTCTGGAGGGTGAATCAAAAGAAGCAGAAGAAGGAGAAGGAGAAGGTGAAGTCAGGAGGGTGAATCAGAAGAAGCAGAAGAAGGAGAAGGAGAAGGTGAAGTTAGGAGGGTGAATCAGAAGAAGCAGAAGAAGGAGAAGGAGCAGGTGAAGTCAGGGGGTGTAGCAGAAGAAGTAGAAGAAGGAGAAGGAGAAGGTGAAGTCAGGACGGTGAAGCAGAAGAAGCAGAAGAAGGAGAAGGAGAAGGTGAAGCCTGGAGGGCGCAGCAGAAGAAGCAGAAGAAGGAGAAGGAGAAGGTGAAGTCTGGAGTGTGAAGCAGAAGAAGCAGAAGAAGGAGAAGGAGAAGGTGAAGTCTGGAGGGCGCAGCAGAAGAAGCAGAAGAAGGAGAATGAGAAGGTGAAGTCTGGAGGGTGAATCAGAAGAAGCAGAAGAAGGAGAAGGAGAAGGTGAAGTCTGGAGGGTGAATCAGAAGAAGTAGAAGAAGGAGAAGGAGAAGGTGAAGTCTGGAGGGTGAAGCAGAAGAAGTAGAAGAAGGAGAAGGAGAAGGTGAAGTCAGGAGGGTGAATCAGAAGAAGTAGAAGAAGGAGAAGGAGAAGGTGAAGTCAGGAGGGTGAATCAGAAGAAGCCGAAGAAGGAGAAGGAGAAGGTGAAGTCTGGAGGGTGAATCAGAAGAATCAGAAGAAGGAGAAGGAGAAGGTGAAGTCTGGAGGGTGAATCAGAAGAAGCAGAAGAAAGAGAAGGAGAAGGTGAAGTCTGGAGGGTGAAGCAGAAGAAACAGAAGAAGGAGAAGGAGAAGGTGAAGACTGGAGGGTGAATCAGAAGAAGTAGAAGAAGGAGAAGGAGAAGGTGAAGTCTGGAGGGTGAATCAGAAGAAGTAGAAGAAGGAGAAGGAGAAGTTGAAGTCTGGAGGGTGAATCAGAAGAAGCAGAAGAAGGAGAAGGAGAAGGTGAAGTCTGGAGGGTGAATCAGAAGAAGCAGAAGAAGGAGAAGGAGAAGATGAAGTCTGGAGGGTGAATCAGAAGAAGTAGAAGAAGGAGAAGGAGAAGGTGAAGTCTGGAGGGTGAATCAGAAGAAGTAGAAGAAGGAGAAGGAGAAGATGAAGTCTGGAGGGTGAATCAGAAGAAACAGAAGAAGGAGAAGGAGAAGGTGAAGTCTGGAGGGTGAATCAGAAGAAGTAGAAGAAGGAGAAGGAGAAGGAGTAGTCTGGAGGGTGAATCAGAAGAAGTAGACGAAGGAGAAGGAGAAGGTGAAGTCTGGAGGGTGAATCAGAAGAAGCAGAAGAAGGAGAAGGAGAAGGTGAAGTCTGGAGGGTGAATCAGATGAAGTAGAAGAAGGAGAAGGAGAAGGTGAAGTCTGGAGGGTGAATCAGAAGAAGCAGAAGAAGGAGAAGGAGAAGGTGAAGTCTGGAGGGTGAATCAGAAGAAGCAGAAGCAGGAGAAGGAGAAGGTGAAGTCTGGAGGGTGAATCAGAAGAAGTAGAAGAAGGAGAAGGAGAAGTTGAAGTCTGGAGGGTGAAGCAGAAGAAGTAGAAGATGGAGAAGGAGAAGGTGAAGTCAGGAGGGTGAATCAGAAGAAGTAGAAGAAGGATAAGGAGAAGGTGAAGTCAGGAAGGTGAATCAGAAGACGCAGAAGATGGAGAAGGAGAAGGTGAAGTCTGGAGGGTGAATCAGAAGAATCAGAAGAAGGAGAAGGAGAAGGTGAAGTCTGGAGGGTGAATCAGAAGAAGCAGAGGAAGGAGAAGGAGAAGGTGAAGTCTGGAGGGTGAATCAGAAGAAGCAGAATAAGGAGAAGGAGAAGGTGAAGTCTGGAGGGTGAATCAGAAGAAGCAGAATAAGGAGAAGGAGAAGGTGAAGTCTGGAGGGTGAATCATAAGAAGCAGAAGAAGGAGAAGGAGAAGGTGAAGTCTGGAGGGTGAATCAGAAGAAGTAGAAGAAGGAGAAGGAGAAGGTGACGTCTGGAGGGTGAAGCAGAAGAAGTAGAAGAAGGAGAAGGAGAAGGTGAAGTCAGGAGGGTGAATCAGAAGAAGTAGAAGAAGGAGAAGGAGAAGGTGAAGTCAGGAGGGTGAATCAGAAGAAGCAGAAGAAGGAGAAGGAGAAGGTGAAGTCTGGAGGGTGAATCAGAAGAATCAGAAGAAGGAGAAGGAGAAGGTGAAGTCTGGAGGGTGAATCAGAAGAAGCAGAAGAAAGAGAAGGAGAAGGTGAAGTCTGGAGGGTGAAGCAGAAGAAACAGAAGAAGGAGAAGGAGAAGGTGAAGACTGGAGGGTGAATCAGAAGAAGTAGAAGAAGGAGAAGGAGAAGGTGAAGTCTGGAGGGTGAATCAGAAGAAGTAGAAGAAGGAGAAGGAGAAGGTGAAGTCTGGAGGGTGAATCAGAAGAAGCAGAAGAAGGAGAAGGAGAAGGTGAAGTCTGGAGGGTGAATCAGAAGAAGCAGAAGAAGGAGAAGGAGAAGATGAAGTCTGGAGGGTGAATCGGAAGAAGTAGAAGAAGGAGAAGGAGAAGGTGAAGTCTGGAGGGTGAATCAGAAGAAGTAGAAGAAGGAGAAGGAGAAGTTGAAGTCTGGAGGGTGAATCAGAAGAAGCAGAAGATGGAGAAGGAGAAGGTGAAGTCTGGAGAGTGAATCAGAAGAAGCAGAAGAAGGAGAAGGAGAAGATGAAGTCTGGAGGGTGAATCAGAAGAAGTAGAAGAAGGAGAAGGAGAAGGTGAAGTCTGGAGGGTGAATCAGAAGAAGTAGAAGAAGGAGAAGGAGAAGATGAAGTCTGGAGGGTGAATCAGAAGAAACAGAAGAAGGAGAAGCAGAAGGTGAAGTCTGGAGGGTGAATCAGAAGAAGTAGAAGAAGGAGAAGGAGAAGGTGTAGTCTGGAGGGTGAATCAGAAGAAGTAGACGAAGGAGAAGGAGAAGGTGAAGTCTGGAGGGTGAATCAGAAGAAGCAGAAGAAGGAGAAGCAGAAGGTGAAGTCTGGAGGGTGAATCAGAAGAAGGAGAAGAAGGAGAAGGAGAAGGTGAAGTCTGGAGGGTGAATCAGAAGAAGCAGAAGAAGGAGAAGGAGAAGGTGAAGTCTGGAGGGTGAATCAGAAGAAGCAGAAGAAGGAGAAGGAGAAGGTGAAGTCTGGAGGGTGAATCAGAAGAAGTAGAAGAAGGAGAAGGAGAAGTTGAAGTCTGGAGGGTGAAGCAGAAGAAGTAGAAGATGGAGAAGGAGAAGGTGAAGTCAGGAGGGTGAATCAGAAGAAGTAGAAGAAGGAGAAGGAGAAGGTGAAGTCAGGAGGGGGAATCAGAAGAAGCAGAAGATGGAGAAGGAGAAGGTGAAGTCTGGAGGGTGAATCAGAAGAATCAGAAGAAGGAGAAGGAGAAGATGAAGTCTGGAGGGTGAATCAGAAGAAGCAAAGGAAGGAGAAGGAGAAGGTGAAGTCTGGAGGGTGAATCAGAAGAAGCAGAATAAGGAGAAGGAGAAGGTGAAGTCTGGAGGGTGAATCAGAAGAAGCAGAATAAGGAGAAGGAGATGGTGAAGTCTGGAGGGTGAATCAGAAGAAGCAGAAGAAGGAGAAGGAGAAGGTGAAGTCTGGAGGGTGAATCAGAAGAAGTAGAAGAAGGAGAAGGAGAAGGTGAAGTCTGGAGGGTGAATCAGAAGAAGTAGAAGAAGGAGAAGGAGAAGTTGAAGTCTGGAGGGTGAAGCAGAAGAAGTAGAAGATGGAGAAGGAGAAGGTGAAGTCAGGAGGGTGAATCAGAAGAAGTAGAAGAAGGAGAAGGAGAAGGTGAAGTCAGGAGGGGGAATCAGAAGAAGCAGAAGATGGAGAAGGAGAAGGTGAAGTCTGGAGGGTGAATCAGAAGAATCAGAAGAAGGAGAAGGAGAAGGTGAAGTCTGGAGGGTGAATCAGAAGAAGCAAAGGAAGGAGAAGGAGAAGGTGAAGTCTGGAGGGTGAATCAGAAGAAGCAGAATAAGGAGAAGGAGAAGGTGAAGTCTGGAGGGTGAATCAGAAGAAGTAGAAGAAGGAGAAGGAGAAGGTGAAGTCAGGAGGGGGAATCAGAAGAAGCAGAAGATGGAGAAGGAGAAGGTGAAGTCTGGAGGGTGAATCAGAAGAATCAGAAGAAGGAGAAGGAGAAGGTGAAGTCTGGAGGGTGAATCAGAAGAAGCAAAGGAAGGAGAAGGAGAAGGTGAAGTCTGGAGGGTGAATCAGAAGAAGCAGAATAAGGAGAAGGAGAAGGTGAAGTCTGGAGGGTGAATCAGAAGAAGCAGAATAAGGAGAAGGAGAAGGTGAAGTCTGGAGGGTGAATCAGAAGAAGTAGAAGAAGGAGAAGGAGAAGGTGAAGTCAGGAAGGTGAATCAGAAGACGCAGAAGATGGAGAAGGAGAAGGTGAAGTCTGGAGGGTGAATCAGAAAAATCAGAAGAAGGAGAAGGAGAAGGTGAAGTCTGGAGGGTGAATCAGAAGAAGCAGAGGAAGGAGAAGGAGAAGGTGAAGTCAGGAGGGTGAATCAGAAGAAGTAGAAGAAGGATAAGGAGAAGGTGAAGTCAGGAAGGTGAATCAGAAGACGCAGAAGATGGAGAAGGAGAAGGTGAAGTCTGGAGGGTGAATCAGAAGAAGTAGAAGAAGGAGAAGGAGAAGGAGTAGTCTGGAGGGTGAATCAGAGGAAGTAGACGAAGGAGAAGGAGAAGGTGAAGTCTGGAGGGTGAATCAGAAGAAGCAGAAGAAGGAGAAGGAGAAGGTGAAGTCTGGAGGGTGAATCAGATGAAGTAGAAGAAGGAGAAGGAGAAGGTGAAGTCTGGAGGGTGAATCAGAAGAAGCAGAAGAAGGAGAAGGAGAAGGTGAAGTCTGGAGGGTGAATCAGAAGAAGCAGAAGCAGGAGAAGGAGAAGGTGAAGTCTGGAGGGTGAATCAGAAGAAGTAGAAGAAGGAGAAGGAGAAGTTGAAGTCTGGAGGGTGAAGCAGAAGAAGTAGAAGATGGAGAAGGAGAAGGTGAAGTCAGGAGGGTGAATCAGAAGAAGTAGAAGAAGGATAAGGAGAAGGTGAAGTCAGGAAGGTGAATCAGAAGACGCAGAAGATGGAGAAGGAGAAGGTGAAGTCTGGAGGGTGAATCAGAAGAATCAGAAGAAGGAGAAGGAGAAGGTGAAGTCTGGAGGGTGAATCAGAAGAAGCAGAGGAAGGAGAAGGAGAAGGTGAAGTCTGGAGGGTGAATCAGAAGAAGCAGAATAAGGAGAAGGAGAAGGTGAAGTCTGGAGGGTGAATCAGAAGAAGCAGAATAAGGAGAAGGAGAAGGTGAAGTCTGGAGGGTGAATCATAAGAAGCAGAAGAAGGAGAAGGAGAAGGTGAAGTCTGGAGGGTGAATCAGAAGAAGTAGAAGAAGGAGAAGGAGAAGGTGACGTCTGGAGGGTGAAGCAGAAGAAGTAGAAGAAGGAGAAGGAGAAGGTGAAGTCAGGAGGGTGAATCAGAAGAAGTAGAAGAAGGAGAAGGAGAAGGTGAAGTCAGGAGGGTGAATCAGAAGAAGCAGAAGAAGGAGAAGGAGGAGGTGAAGTCTGGAGGGTGAATCAGAAGAATCAGAAGAAGGAGAAGGAGAAGGTGAAGTCTGGAGGGTGAATCAGAAGAAGCAGAAGAAAGAGAAGGAGAAGGTGAAGTCTGGAGGGTGAAGCAGAAGAAACAGAAGAAGGAGAAGGAGAAGGTGAAGACTGGAGGGTGAATCAGAAGAAGTAGAAGAAGGAGAAGGAGAAGGTGAAGTCTGGAGGGTGAATCAGAAGAAGTAGAAGAAGGAGAAGGAGAAGGTGAAGTCTGGAGGGTGAATCAGAAGAAGCAGAAGAAGGAGAAGGAGAAGGTGAAGTCTGGAGGGTGAATCAGAAGAAGCAGAAGAAGGAGAAGGAGAAGATGAAGTCTGGAGGGTGAATCGGAAGAAGTAGAAGAAGGAGAAGGAGAAGGTGAAGTCTGGAGGGTGAATCAGAAGAAGTAGAAGAAGGAGAAGGAGAAGTTGAAGTCTGGAGGGTGAATCAGAAGAAGCAGAAGATGGAGAAGGAGAAGGTGAAGTCTGGAGAGTGAATCAGAAGAAGCAGAAGAAGGAGAAGGAGAAGATGAAGTCTGGAGGGTGAATCAGAAGAAGTAGAAGAAGGAGAAGGAGAAGGTGAAGTCTGGAGGGTGAATCAGAAGAAGTAGAAGAAGGAGAAGGAGAAGATGAAGTCTGGAGGGTGAATCAGAAGAAACAGAAGAAGGAGAAGCAGAAGGTGAAGTCTGGAGGGTGAATCAGAAGAAGTAGAAGAAGGAGAAGGAGAAGGTGTAGTCTGGAGGGTGAATCAGAAGAAGTAGACGAAGGAGAAGGAGAAGGTGAAGTCTGGAGGGTGAATCAGAAGAAGCAGAAGAAGGAGAAGCAGAAGGTGAAGTCTGGAGGGTGAATCAGAAGAAGGAGAAGAAGGAGAAGGAGAAGGTGAAGTCTGGAGGGTGAATCAGAAGAAGCAGAAGAAGGAGAAGGAGAAGGTGAAGTCTGGAGGGTGAATCAGAAGAAGCAGAAGAAGGAGAAGGAGAAGGTGAAGTCTGGAGGGTGAATCAGAAGAAGTAGAAGAAGGAGAAGGAGAAGTTGAAGTCTGGAGGGTGAAGCAGAAGAAGTAGAAGATGGAGAAGGAGAAGGTGAAGTCAGGAGGGTGAATCAGAAGAAGTAGAAGAAGGAGAAGGTGAAGTCAGGAGGGGGAATCAGAAGAAGCAGAAGATGGAGAAGGAGAAGGTGAAGTCTGGAGGGTGAATCAGAAGAATCAGAAGAAGGAGAAGGAGAAGATGAAGTCTGGAGGGTGAATCAGAAGAAGCAAAGGAAGGAGAAGGAGAAGGTGAAGTCTGGAGGGTGAATCAGAAGAAGCAGAATAAGGAGAAGGAGAAGGTGAAGTCTGGAGGGTGAATCAGAAGAAGCAGAATAAGGAGAAGGAGATGGTGAAGTCTGGAGGGTGAATCAGAAGAAGCAGAAGAAGGAGAAGGAGAAGGTGAAGTCTGGAGGGTGAATCAGAAGAAGTAGAAGAAGGAGAAGGAGAAGGTGAAGTCTGGAGGGTGAATCAGAAGAAGTAGAAGAAGGAGAAGGAGAAGTTGAAGTCTGGAGGGTGAAGCAGAAGAAGTAGAAGATGGAGAAGGAGAAGGTGAAGTCAGGAGGGTGAATCAGAAGAAGTAGAAGAAGGAGAAGGAGAAGGTGAAGTCAGGAGGGGGAATCAGAAGAAGCAGAAGATGGAGAAGGAGAAGGTGAAGTCTGGAGGGTGAATCAGAAGAATCAGAAGAAGGAGAAGGAGAAGGTGAAGTCTGGAGGGTGAATCAGAAGAAGCAAAGGAAGGAGAAGGAGAAGGTGAAGTCTGGAGGGTGAATCAGAAGAAGCAGAATAAGGAGAAGGAGAAGGTGAAGTCTGGAGGGTGAATCAGAAGAAGTAGAAGAAGGAGAAGGAGAAGGTGAAGTCAGGAGGGGGAATCAGAAGAAGCAGAAGATGGAGAAGGAGAAGGTGAAGTCTGGAGGGTGAATCAGAAGAATCAGAAGAAGGAGAAGGAGAAGGTGAAGTCTGGAGGGTGAATCAGAAGAAGCAAAGGAAGGAGAAGGAGAAGGTGAAGTCTGGAGGGTGAATCAGAAGAAGCAGAATAAGGAGAAGTAGAAGGTGAAGTCTGGAGGGTGAATCAGAAGAAGCAGAATAAGGAGAAGGAGAAGGTGAAGTCTGGAGGGTGAATCAGAAGAAGCAGAAGAAGGAGAAGGAGAAGGTGAAGTCTGGAGGGTGAATCAGAAGAAGTAGAAGAAGGAGAAGGAGAAGGTGAAGTCAGGAGGGGTGAATCAGAAGAAGTAGAAGAAGGAGAAGGAGAAGGTGAAGTCAGGAGGGGGAATCAGAAGAAGCAGAAGATGGAGAAGGAGAAGGTGAAGTCTGGAGGGTGAATCAGAAGAATCAGAAGAAGGAGAAGGAGAAGGTGAAGTCTGGAGGGTGAATCAGAAGAAGCAAAGGAAGGAGAAGGAGAAGGTGAAGTCTGGAGGGTGAATCAGAAGAAGCAGAATAAGGAGAAGGAGAAGGTGAAGTCTGGAGGGTGAATCAGAAGAAGCAGAATAAGGAGAAGGAGAAGGTGAAGTCTGGAGGGTGAATCAGAAGAAGCAGAAGAAGGAGAAGGAGAAGGTGAAGTCTGGAGGGTGAATCAGAAGAAGTAGAAGAAGGAAAAGGAGAAGGTGAAGTCTGGAGGGTGAAGCAGAAGAAGTAGAAGAAGGAGAAGGAGAAGGTGAAGTCAGGAGGGTGAATCAGAAGAAGTAGAAGAAGGAGAAGGAGAAGGTGAAATCAGGAGGGTGAATCAGAAGAAGCAGAAGAAGGAGAAAGAGAAGGTGAAGTCTGGAGGATGAATCAGAAGAATCAGAAGAAGGAGAAGGAGAAGGTGAAGTCTGGAGGGTGAATCAGAAGAAGCAGAAGAAAGAGAAGGAGAAGGTGAAGTCTGGAGGGTGAAGCAGAAGAAACAGAAGAAGGAGAAGGAGAAGGTGAAGACTGGAGGGTGAATCAGAAGAAGTAGAAGAAGGAGAAGGAGAAGGTGAAGTCTGGAGGGTGAATCAGAAGAAGTAGAAGAAGGAGAAGGAGAAGGTGAAGTCTGGAGGGTGAATCAGAAGAAGCAGAAGAAGGAGAAGGAGAAGGTGAAGTCTGGAGGGTGAATCAGAAGAAGCAGAAGAAGGAGAAGGAGAAGATGAAGTCTGGAGGGTGAATCAGAAGAAGTAGAAGAAGGAGAAGGAGAAGGTGAAGTCTGGAGGGTGAATCAGAAGTAGTAGAAGAAGGAGAAGGAGAAGGTGAAGTCTGGAGGGTGAATCAGAAGAAACAGAAGAAGGAGAAGGAGAAGGTGAAGTCTGGAGGGTGAATCAGAAGAAGTAGAAGAAGGAGAAGGAGAAGGTGTAGTCTGGAGGGTGAATCAGAAGAAGTAGACGAAGGAGAAGGAGAAGGTGAAGTCTGGAGGGTGAATCAGAAGAAGCAGAAGAAGGAGATGGAGAAGGTGAAGTCTGGAGGGTGAATCAGAGGAAGTAGAAGAAGGAGACGGAGAAGGTGAAGTCTGGAGGGTGAATCAGAAGAAGTAGACGAAGGAGAAGGAGAAGGTGAAGTCTGGAGGGTGAATCAGAAGAAGCAGAAGAAGGAGAAGGAGAAGGTGAAGTCTGGAGGGTGAATCAGATGAAGTAGAAGAAGGAGAAGGAGAAGGTGAAGTCTGGAGGGTGAATCAGAAGAAGCAGAAGAAGGAGAAGGAGAAGGTGAAGTCTGGAGGGTGAATCAGAAGAAGTAGAAGAAGGAGAAGGAGAAGTTGAAGTCTGGAGGGTGAAGCAGAAGAAGTAGAAGAAGGAGAAGGAGAAGGTGAAGTCAGGAGGGTGAATCAGAAGATGTAGAAGAAGGAGAAGGAGAAGGTGAAGTCAGGAGGGTGAATCAGAAGAAGCAGAAGAAGGAGAAGGAGAAGGTGAAGTCTGGAGGGTGAATCAGAAGAAGTAGAAGAAGGAGAAGGAGAAGGTGAAGTCTGGAGGGTGAATCAGAAGAAGCAGAAGAAGGAGAAGGAGAAGGTGAAGTCTGGAGGGTGAATCAGAAGAAGCAGAAGAAGGAGAAGGAGAAGGTGAAGTCTGGAGGGTGAATCAGAAGAAGCAGAATAAGGAGAAGGAGAAGGTTATCTCTGGAGGGTGAATCAGAAGAAGCAGAAGAAGGAGAAGGAGAAGGTGAAGTCTGGAGGGTGAATCAGAAGAAGTAGAAGAAGGAGAAGGAGAAGGTGAAGTCTGGAGGGTGAAGCAGAAGAAGTAGAAGAAGGAGAAGGAGAAGGTGAAGTCAGGAGGGTGAATCAGAAGAAGTAGAAGAAGGAGAAGGAGAAGGTGAAGTCAGGAGGGTGAATCAGAAGAAGCAGAAGAAGGAGATAGAGAAGGTGAAGTCTGGAGGGTGAATCAGAAGAATCAGAAGAAGGAGAAGGAGAAGGTGATGTCTGGAGGGTGAAGCAGAAGAAGCAGAAGAAAGAGAAGGAGAAGGTGAAGTCTGGAGGGTGAAGCAGAAGAAACAGAAGAAGGAGAAGGAGAAGGTGAAGACTGGAGGGTGAATCAGAAGAAGCAGAAGAAGGAGAAGGAGAAGGTGAAGTCTGGAGGGTGAATCAGAAGAAGCAGAAGAAGGAGAAGGAGAAGGTGAAGTCTGGAGGGTGAATCAGAAGAAGCAGAAGAAGGAGAAGGAGAAGATGAAGTCTGGAGGGTGAATCAGAAGAAGTAGAAGAAGGAGAAGGAGAAGGTGAAGTCTGGAGGGTGAATCAGAAGAAGTAGAAGAAGGAGAAGGAGAAGTTGAAGTCTGGAGGGTGAATCAGAAGAAGCAGAAGAAGGAGAAGGAGAAGGTGAAGTCTGGAGGCTGAATCAGAAGAAGTAGAAGAAGGAGAAGGAGAAGATGAAGTCTGGAGGGTGAATCAGAAGAAGTAGAAGAAGGAGAAGGAGAAGGTGAAGTCTGGAGGGTGAATCAGAAGAAGTAGAAGAAGGAGAAGGAGAAGATGAAGTCTGGAGGGTGAATCAGAAGAAACAGAAGAAGGAGAAGGTGAAGTCTGGAGGGTGAATCAGAAGAGGTAGAAGAAGGAGAAGGAGAAGGAGTAGTCTGGAGGGTGAATCAGAAGAAGTAGACGAAGGAGAAGGAGAACGTGAAGTCTGGAGGGTGAATCAGAAGAAGCAGAAGAAGGAGAAGGAGAAGGTGAAGTCTGGAGGGTGAATCAGATGAAGTAGAAGAAGGAGAAGGAGAAGGTGAAGTCTGGAGGGTGAATCAGAAGAAGCAGAAGAAGGAGAAGGAGAAGGTGAAGTCTGGAGGGTGAATCAGAAGAAGCAGAAGAAGGAGAAGGAGAAGGTGAAGTCTGGAGGGTGAATCAGAAGAAGTAGAAGAAGGAGAAGGAGAAGTTGAAGTCTGGAGGGTGAAGCAGAAGAAGTAGAAGATGGAGAAGGAGAAGGTGAAGTCAGGAGGGTGAATCAGAAGAAGTAGAAGAAGGAGAAGGAGAAGGTGAAGTCAGGAGGGTGAATCAGAAGAAGCAGAAGATGGAGAAGGAGAAGGTGAAGTCTGGAGGGTGAATCAGAAGAATCAGAAGAAGGAGAAGGAGAAGGTGAAGTCTGGAGGGTGAATGAGAAGAAGCAGAGGAAGGAGAAGGAGAAGGTGAAGTCTGTAGGGTGAATCAGAAGAAGCAGAAGAAGGAGAAGGAGAAGGTGAAGTCTGGAGGGTGAATCAGAAGAAGCAGAAGAAAGAGAAGGAGAAGTTGAAGTCTGGAGGGTGAATCAGAAGAAGTAGAAGAAGGAGAAGGAGAAGGTGAAGTCTGGAGGGTGAATCAGAAGAAGCAGAAGAAGGAGAAGGAGAAGGTGAAATCTGGAGGGTGAATCAGAAGAAGCAGAAGAAGGAGAAGGAGAAGGTGAAGTCTGGAGGGTGAATCAGAAGAAGTAGAAGAAGGAGAAGGAGAAGTTGAAGTCTGGAGGGTGAAGCAGAAGAAGTAGAAGAAGGAGAAGGAGAAAGTGAAGTCAGGAGGGTGAATCAGAAGATGTAGAAGAAGGAGAAGGAGAAGGTGAAGTCAGGAGGGTGAATCAGAAGAAGCAGAAGAAGGAGAAGGAGAAGGTGAAGTCTGGAGGGTGAATCAGAAGAAGTAGAAGAAGGAGAAGGAGAAGGTGAAGTCTGGAGGGTGAATCAGAAGAAGCAGAAGAAGGAGAAGGAGAAGGTGAAGTCTGGAGGGTGAATCAGAAGAAGCAGAAGAAGGAGAAGGAGAAGGTGAAGTCTGGAGGGTGAATCAGAAGAAGCAGAATAAGGAGAAGGAGAAGGTTATCTCTGGAGGGTGAATCAGAAGAAGCAGAAGAAGGAGAAGGAGAAGGTGAAGTCTGGAGGGTGAATCAGAAGAAGTAGAAGAAGGAGAAGGAGAAGATGAAGTCTGGAGGGTGAAGCAGAAGAAGTAGAAGAAGGAGAAGGAGAAGGTGAAGTCAGGAGGGTGAATCAGAAGAAGTAGAAGAAGGAGAAGGAGAAGGTGAAGTCAGGAGGGTGAATCAGAAGAAGCAGAAGAAGGAGATAGAGAAGGTGAAGTCTGGAGGGTGAATCAGAAGAATCAGAAGAAGGAGAAGGAGAAGGTGAAGTCTGGAGGGTGAAGCAGAAGAAGCAGAAGAAAGAGAAGGAGAAGGTGAAGTCTGGAGGGTGAAGCAGAAGAAGCAGAAGAAGGAGAAGGAGAAGGTGAAGACTGGAGGGTGAATCAGAAGAAGTAGAAGAAGGAGAAGGAGAAGGTGAAGTCTGGAGGGTGAATCAGAAGAAGTAGAAGAAGGAGAAGGAGAAGGTGAAGTCTGGAGGGTGAATCAGAAGAAGCAGAAGAAGGAGAAGGAGAAGGTGAAGTCTGGAGGGTGAATCATAAGAAGCAGAAGAAGGAGAAGGAGAAGATGAAGTCTGGAGGGTGAATCAGAAGAAGTAGAAGAAGGAGAATGAGAAGGTGAAGTCTGGAGGGTGAATCAGAAGAAGTAGAAGAAGGAGAAGGAGAAGTTGAAGTCTGGAGGGTGAATCAGAAGAAGCAGAAGAAGGAGAAGGAGAAGGTGAAGTCTGGAGGGTGAATCAGAAGAAGTAGAAGAAGGAGAAGGAGAAGATGAAGTCTGGAGGGTGAATCAGAAGAAGTAGAAGAAGGAGAAGGAGAAGGTGAAGTCTGGAGGGTGAATCAGAAGAAGTAGAAGAAGGAGAAGGAGAAGATGAAGTCTGGAGGGTGAATCAGAAGAAACAGAAGAAGGAGAAGGAGAAGGTGAAGTCTGGAGGGTGAATCAGAAGAAGTAGAAGAAGGAGAAGGAGAAGGAGTAGTCTGGAGGGTGAATCAGAAGAAGTAGACGAAGGAGAAGGAGAAGGTGAAGTCTGGAGGGTGAATCAGAAGAAGCAGAAGAAGGAGAAGGAGAAGGTGAAGTCTGGAGGGTGAATCAGATGAAGTAGAAGAAGGAGAAGGAGAAGGTGAAGTCTGGAGGGTGAATCAGAAGAAGCAGAAGAAGGAGAAGGAGAAGGTGAAGTCTGGAGGGTGAATCAGAAGAAGCAGAAGAAGGAGAAGGAGAAGGTGAAGTCTGGAGGGTGAATCAGAAGAAGTAGAAGAAGGAGAAGGAGAAGTTGAAGTCTGGAGGGTGAAGCAGAAGAAGTAGAAGATGGAGAAGGAGAAGGTGAAGTCAGGAGGGTGAATCAGAAGAAGTAGAAGAAGGAGAAGGAGAAGGTGAAGTCAGGAGGGTGAATCAGAAGAAGCAGAAGATGGAGAAGGAGAAGGTGAAGTCTGGAGGGTGAATCAGAAGAATCAGAAGAAGGAGAAGGAGAAGGTGAAGTCTGGAGGGTGAATCAGAAGAAGCAGAGGAAGGAGAAGGAGAAGGTGAAGTCTGGAGGGTGAATCAGAAGAAGCAGAATAAGGAGAAGGAGAAGGTGAAGTCTGGAGGGTGAATCAGAAGAAGCAGAAGAAGGAGAAGGAGAAGGTGAAGTCTGGAGGGTGAATCAGAAGAAGTAGAAGAAGGAGAAGGAGAAGGTGAAGTCTGGAGGGTGATGCAGAAGAAGTAGAAGAAGGAGAAGGAGAAGGTGAAGTCAGGAGGGTGAATCAGAAGAAGTAGAAGAAGGAGAAGGAGAAGGTGAAGTCAGGAGGGTGAATCAGAAGAAGCAGAAGAAGGAGAAGGAGAAGGTGAAGTCTGGAGGCTGAATCAGAAGAAGTAGAAGAAGGAGAAGGAGAAGATGAAGTCTGGAGGGTGAATCAGAAGAAGTAGAAGAAGGAGAAGGAGAAGGTGAAGTCTGGAGGGTGAATCAGAAGAAGTAGAAGAAGGAGAAGGAGAAGATGAAGTCTGGAGGGTGAATCAGAAGAAACAGAAGAAGGAGAAGGTGAAGTCTGGAGGGTGAATCAGAAGAAGTAGAAGAAGGAGAAGGAGAAGGAGTAGTCTGGAGGGTGAATCAGAAGAAGTAGACGAAGGAGAAGGAGAACGTGAAGTCTGGAGGGTGAATCAGAAGAAGCAGAAGAAGGAGAAGGAGAAGGTGAAGTCTGGAGGGTGAATCAGATGAAGTAGAAGAAGGAGAAGGAGAAGGTGAAGTCTGGAGGGTGAATCAGAAGAAGCAGAAGAAGGAGAAGGAGAAGGTGAAGTCTGGAGGGTGAATCAGAAGAAGCAGAAGAAGGAGAAGGAGAAGGTGAAGTCTGGAGGGTGAATCAGAAGAAGTAGAAGAAGGAGAAGGAGAAGTTGAAGTCTGGAGGGTGAAGCAGAAGAAGTAGAAGATGGAGAAGGAGAAGGTGAAGTCAGGAGGGTGAATCAGAAGAAGTAGAAGAAGGAGAAGGAGAAGGTGAAGTCAGGAGGGTGAATCAGAAGAAGCAGAAGATGGAGAAGGAGAAGGTGAAGTCTGGAGGGTGAATCAGAAGAATCAGAAGAAGGAGAAGGAGAAGGTGAAGTCTGGAGGGTGAATCAGAAGAAGCAGAGGAAGGAGAAGGAGAAGGTGAAGTCTGTAGGGTGAATCAGAAGAAGCAGAAGAAGGAGAAGGAGAAGGTGAAGTCTGGAGGGTGAATCAGAAGAAGCAGAAGAAAGAGAAGGAGAAGTTGAAGTCTGGAGGGTGAATCAGAAGAAGTAGAAGAAGGAGAAGGAGAAGGTGAAGTCTGGAGGGTGAATCAGAAGAAGCAGAAGAAGGAGAAGGAGAAGGTGAAATCTGGAGGGTGAATCAGAAGAAGCAGAAGAAGGAGAAGGAGAAGGTGAAGTCTGGAGGGTGAATCAGAAGAAGTAGAAGAAGGAGAAGGAGAAGTTGAAGTCTGGAGGGTGAAGCAGAAGAAGTAGAAGAAGGAGAAGGAGAAGGTGAAGTCAGGAGGGTGAATCAGAAGATGTAGAAGAAGGAGAAGGAGAAGGTGAAGTCAGGAGGGCGAAGCAGAAGAAGCAGAAGAAGGAGAAGGAGAAGGTGAAGTCTGGAGGGTGAATCAGAAGAAGTAGAAGAAGGAGAAGGAGAAGGTGAAGTCTGGAGGGTGAATCAGAAGAAGCAGAAGAAGGAGAAGGAGAAGGTGAAGTCTGGAGGGTGAATCAGAAGAAGCAGAAGAAGGAGAAGGAGAAGGTGAAGTCTGGAGGGTGAATCAGAAGAAGCAGAATAAGGAGAAGGAGAAGGTTATCTCTGGAGGGTGAATCAGAAGAAGCAGAAGAAGGAGAAGGAGAAGGTGAAGTCTGGAGGGTGAATCAGAAGAAGTAGAAGAAGGAGAAGGAGAAGGTGAAGTCTGGAGGGTGAAGCAGAAGAAGTAGAAGAAGGAGAAGGAGAAGGTGAAGTCAGGAGGGTGAATCAGAAGAAGTAGAAGAAGGAGAAGGAGAAGGTGAAGTCAGGAGGGTGAATCAGAAGAAGCAGAAGAAGGAGATAGAGAAGGTGAAGTCTGGAGGGTGAATCAGAAGAATCAGAAGAAGGAGAAGGAGAAGGTGAAGTCTGGAGGGTGAAGCAGAAGAAGCAGAAGAAAGAGAAGGAGAAGGTGAAGTCTGGAGGGTGAAGCAGAAGAAGCAGAAGAAGGAGAAGGAGAAGGTGAAGACTGGAGGGTGAATCAGAAGAAGTAGAAGAAGGAGAAGGAGAAGGTGAAGTCTGGAGGGTGAATCAGAAGAAGTAGAAGAAGGAGAAGGAGAAGGTGAAGTCTGGAGGGTGAATCAGAAGAAGCAGAAGAAGGAGAAGGAGAAGGTGAAGTCTGGAGGGTGAATCATAAGAAGCAGAAGAAGGAGAAGGAGAAGATGAAGTCTGGAGGGTGAATCAGAAGAAGTAGAAGAAGGAGAATGAGAAGGTGAAGTCTGGAGGGTGAATCAGAAGAAGTAGAAGAAGGAGAAGGAGAAGTTGAAGTCTGGAGAGTGAATCAGAAGAAGCAGAAGAAGGAGAAGGAGAAGGTGAAGTCTGGAGGGTGAATCAGAAGAAGTAGAAGAAGGAGAAGGAGAAGATGAAGTCTGGAGGGTGAATCAGAAGAAGTAGAAGAAGGAGAAGGAGAAGGTGAAGTCTGGAGGGTGAATCAGAAGAAGTAGAAGAAGGAGAAGGAGAAGATGAAGTCTGGAGGGTGAATCAGAAGAAACAGAAGAAGGAGAAGGAGAAGGTGAAGTCTGGAGGGTGAATCAGAAGAAGTAGAAGAAGGAGAAGGAGAAGGAGTAGTCTGGAGGGTGAATCAGAAGAAGTAGACGAAGGAGAAGGAGAAGGTGAAGTCTGGAGGGTGAATCAGAAGAAGCAGAAGAAGGAGAAGGAGAAGGTGAAGTCTGGAGGGTGAATCAGATGAAGTAGAAGAAGGAGAAGGAGAAGGTGAAGTCTGGAGGGTGAATCAGAAGAATCAGAAGAAGGAGAAGGAGAAGGTGAAGTCTGGAGGGTGAATCAGAAGAAGCAGAAGAAGGAGAAGGAGAAGGTGAAGTCTGGAGGGTGAATCAGAAGAAGTAGAAGAAGGAGAAGGAGAAGTTGAAGTCTGGAGGGTGAAGCAGAAGAAGTAGAAGATGGAGAAGGAGAAGGTGAAGTCAGGAGGGTGAATCAGAAGAAGTAGAAGAAGGAGAAGGAGAAGGTGAAGTCAGGAGGGTGAATCAGAAGAAGCAGAAGATGGAGAAGGAGAAGGTGAAGTCTGGAGGGTGAATCAGAAGAATCAGAAGAAGGAGAAGGAGAAGGTGAAGTCTGGAGGGTGAATCAGAAGAAGCAGAGGAAGGAGAAGGAGAAGGTGAAGTCTGGAGGGTGAATCAGAAGAAGCAGAATAAGGAGAAGGAGAAGGTGAAGTCTGGAGGGTGAATCAGAAGAAGCAGAAGAAGGAGAAGGAGAAGGTGAAGTCTGGAGGGTGAATCAGAAGAAGTAGAAGAAGGAGAAGGAGAAGGTGAAGTCTGGAGGGTGATGCAGAAGAAGTAGAAGAAGGAGAAGGAGAAGGTGAAGTCAGGAGGGTGAATCAGAAGAAGTAGAAGAAGGAGAAGGAGAAGGTGAAGTCAGGAGGGTGAATCAGAAGAAGCAGAAGAAGGAGAAGGAGAAGGTGAAGTCTGGAGGGTGAATCAGAAGAATCAGAAGAAGGAGAAGGAGAAGGTGAAGTCTGGAGGGTGAATCAGAAGAAGCAGAAGAAAGAGAAGGAGAAGGTGAAGTCTGGAGGGTGAAGCAGAAGAAACAGAAGAAGGAAAAGGAGAAGGTGAAGACTGGAGGGTGAATCAGAAGAAGTAGAAGAAGGAGAAGGAGAAGGTGAAGTCTGGAGGGTGAATCAGAAGAAGTAGAAGAAGGAGAAGGAGAAGGTGAAGTCAGGAGGGTGAATCAGAAGAGGTAGAAGATGGAGAAGGTGAAGGTGAAGTCAGGAGGGTGAATCAGAAGAAGCAGAAGAAGGAGAAGGAGAAGGTGAAGTCTGGAGAGTGAATCAGAAGAATCAGAAGAAGGAGAAGGAGAAGGTGAAGTCTGGAGGGTGAATCAGAAGAAGCTGAAAAAAGAGAAGGAGAAGGTGAAGTCTGGAGGGTGAAGCAGAAGAAGCAGAAGATGGAGAAGGAGAAGGTGAAGTCTGGAGGGCGAAGCAGAAGAAGCAGAAGAAGGAGAAGGAGAAGGTGAAGTCTGGAGGGTGAAGCAGAAGAAGCAGAAGAAGGAGAAGGAGAAGGTGAAGTCTGGAGGGTGAATCAGGAGAAGTAGAAGAAGGAGAAGGAGAAGGTGAAGTCAGGAGGGTGAAGCAGAAGAAGCAGAAGAAGGAGAAGGAGAAGGTGAAGTCTGGAGGGTGAAGCAGAAGAAGCAGAAGATGGAGAAGGAGAAGGTGAAGTCTGGAGGGCGAAGCAGAAGAAGCAGAAGAAGGAGAAGGAGAAGGTGAAGTCTGGAGGGTGAAGCAGAAGAAGCAGAAGAAGGAGAACGAGAAGGTGAAGTCTGGAGGGTGAATCAGAAGAAGTAGAAGAAGGAGAAGGAGAAGGTGAAGTCTGGAGGGTGAATCAGAAGAAGCAGAAGAAGGATAATGAGAAGGTGAAGTCAGGAGGGTGAATCAGAAGAAGCAGAAGAAGGAGAAGGAGAAGGTGAAGTCTGGAGGGTGAATCAGAAGAAGCAGAAGAAGGAGAAGGAGGAGGTGAAGACTGGAGGGTGAATCAGAAAAAGTAGAAGAAGGAGAAGGAGAAGGTGAAGTCTGGAGGGTGAATCAGAAGAAGTAGAAGAAGGAGAAGGAGAAGGCGAAGTCTGGAGGGTGAATCAGAAGAAGCAGAAAAAGGAGAAGGAGAAGGTGAAGTCTGGAGGGTGAATCAGAAGAAGCAGAAGAAGGAGGAGGAGAAGATGAAGTCTGGAGGGTGAATCAGAAGAATAGAAGAAGGAGAAGGAGAAGGTGAGGTCTGGAGGGTGAATCAGAAGAAGCAGAAGAAGGAGAAGGATATGGTGAAGTCTGAAGGGTGAATCAGAAGAAGCAGAAGAAGGAGAAGTAAAAGGTGAAGTCTGGAGGGTGAATCAGAGGAAGCAGAAGAAGGAGAAGGAGAAGGTGATGTCTGGAGGGTGAATCAGAAGAAGCAGAAGAAGGAGAAGGAGAAGGTGAAGTCTGGAGGGTGAATCAGAAGAAGTAGAAGAAGGAGAAGGAGAAGGTGAAGTCTGGAGGGTGAATCAGAAGAAGTAGAAGAAGGAGAAGGAGAAGGTGAAGTCTGGAGGGTGAATCAGAAGAAGCAGAAGAAGGAGAAGGAGAAGGTGAAGTCTGGAGGGTGAATCAGAAGAAGCAGAAGAAGGAGAAGGAGAAGATGAAGTCTGGAGGGTGAATCAGAAGAAGTAGAAGAAGGAGTAGGAGAAGGAGAAGTCTGGAGGGTGAATCAGAAGAAGCTGAAGAAGGAGAAGGAGATGGTGAAGTCTGGAGGGTGAATCAGAAGAAGCAGAAGAAGGAGAAGGAGAATGTGAAGTCTGGAGGGTGAATCAGAAGAAGCAGAAGAAGGAGAAGGAGAAGGTGAAGTCTGGAGGGTGAATCAGAAGAAGTAGAAGACGGAGAAGGAGAAGGTGAAGTCTGGAGGCTGGAGGGTGAAGCAGAAGAAGTAGAAGAAGGAGAAGGAGAAGGTGAAGTCAGGAGGGTGAATCAGAAGAGGTAGAAGATGGAGAAGGTGAAGGTGAAGTCAGGAGGGTGAATCAGAAGAAGCAGAAAAAGGAGAAGGAGAAGGTGAAGTCTGGAGAGTGAATCAGAAGAATCAGAAGAAGGAGAAGGAGAAGGTGAAGTCAGGAGGGTGATTCAGAAGAAGCTGAAAAAAGAGAAGGAGAAGGTGAAGTCTGGAGGGTGAAGCAGAAGAAGCAGAAGATGGAGAAGGAGAAGGTGAAGTCTGGAGGGCGAAGCAGAAGAAGCAGAAGAAGGAGAAGGAGAAGGTGAAGTCTGGAGGGTGAAGCAGAAGAAGCAGAAGAAGGAGAAGGAGAAGGTGAAGTCCGGAGGGTGAATCAGGAGAAGTAGAAGAAGGAGAAGGAGAAGGTGAAGTCAGGAGGGTGAAGCAGAAGAAGCAGAAGAAGGAGAAGGAGAAGATGAAGTCTGGAGGGTGAAGCAGAAGAAGCAGAAGATGGAGAAGGAGAAGGTGAAGTCTGGAGGGCGAAGCAGAAGAAGCAGAAGAAGGAGAAGGAGAAGGTGAAGTCTGGAGGGTGAAGCAGAAGAAGCAGAAGAAGGAGAAGGAGAAGGTGAAGTCTGGAGGGTGATTCAGGAGAAGTAGAAGAAGGAGAAGGAGAAGGTGAAGTCAGGAGGGTGAAGCAGCAGAAGCAGAACAAGGAGAAGGAGAAGGTGAAGTCAGGAGGGTGAAGCAGAAGAAGCAGAAGAAGGAGAAGGAGAAGGTGAAGTCTGGAGGGTGAAGCAGAAGAAGCAGAAGAAGGAGAAGGAGAAGGTGAAGTCAGGAGGGTGAATCAGAAGAAGTAGAAGAAGGAGAAGGAGAAGGTGAAGTCTGGAGGGTGAATCAGAAGAAGTAGAAGATGGAGAAGGAGAAGGTGAAGTCTGGAGGGTGAATCAGAAGAAGTAGAAGAAGGAGAAGGAGAAGGTGAAGTCTGGAGGGTGAATCAGAAGAAGCAGAAGAAGGAGAAGGAGAAGGTGAAGTCTGGAGGGCGAAGCAGAAGAAGCAGAAGAAGGAGAAGGAGAAGGTGAAGTCTGGAGGGTGAATCAGAAGAAGAAGAAGAAGGAGAAGGAGAAGGTGAAGTCTGGAGGTTGAATCAGTAGAAGTAGAAGAAGGAGAAGGAGAAGGTGAAGTCTGGAGGGTGAATCAGAAGAAGCAGAAGAAGGAGAAGGAGAAGGTGAAGTCTGGAGCGTGAATCAGAAGAAGTAGAAGAAGGAGAAGGAGATGGTGTAGTCTGGAGGGTGAATCAGAAGAAGTAGACGAAGGAGAAGGAGAAGGTGAAGTCTGGAGGGTGAATCAGAAGAAGCAGAAGAAGGAGAAGGAGAAGGTGAAGTCTAGAGGGTGAATCAGAAGAAGTAGAAGAAGGAGAAGGAGAAGGTGAAGTCTGGAGGGTGAATCAGCAGAAGCAGAAGAAGGAGAAGGAGAAGGTGAAGTCAGGAGGGTGAATCAGAAGAAGCAGAAGAAGGAGAAGGAGAAGGTGAAGTCTGGAGGGTGAATCAGAAGAAGCAGAAGAAGGAGAACGAGAAGGTGAAGTCTGGAGGGTGAATCAGAAGAAGTAGAAGAAGGAGAAGGAGAAGGTGAAGTCTGGAGGGTGAATCAGAAGAAGCAGAAGAAGGAGAATGAGAAGGTGCAGTCAGGAGGGTGAATCAGAAGAAGCAGAAGAAGGAGAAGGAGAAGGTGAAGTCTGGAGGGTGAATCAGAAGAAGCAGAAGAAGGAGAAGGAGGAGGTGAAGACTGGAGGGTGAATCAGAAAAAGTAGAAGAAGGAGAAGGAGAAGGTGAAGTCTGGAGGGTGAATCAGAATAAGTAGAAGAAGGAGAAGGAGAAGGCGAAGTCTGGAGGGTGAATCAGAAGAAGCAGAAAAAGGAGAAGGAGAAGGTGAAGTCTGGAGGGTGAATCAGAAGAAGCAGAAGAAGGAGGAGGAGAAGATGAAGTCTGGAGGGTGAATCAGAAGAAGTAGAAGAAGGAGAAGGAGAAGGTGATGTCTGGAGGGTGAATCAGAAGAAGCAGAAGAAGGAGAAGGATATGGTGAAGTCTGAAGGGTGAATCAGAAGAAGCAGAAGAAGGAGAAGTAAAAGGTGAAGTCTGGAGGGTGAATCAGAAGAAGCAGAAGAAGGAGAAGGAGAAGGTGAAGTCTGGAGGGTGAATCAGAAGAAGCAGAAGAAGGAGAAGGAGAAGGTGAAGTCTGGAGGGTGAATCAGAAGAAGTAGAAGAAGGAGAAGGAGAAGGTGAAGTCTGGAGGGTGAATCAGAAGAAGTAGAAGAAGGAGAAGGAGAAGGTGAAGTCTGGAGGGTGAATCAGAAGAAGCAGAAGAAGGAGAAGGAGAAGGTGAAGTCTGGAGGGTGAATCAGAAGAAGCAGAAGAAGGAGAAGGAGAAGATGAAGTCTGGAGGGTGAATCAGAAGAAGTAGAAGAAGGAGTAGGAGAAGGAGAAGTCTGCAGGGTGAATCAGAAGAAGCAGAAGAAGGAGAAGGAGATTGTGAAGTCTGGAGGGTGAATCAGAAGAAGCAGAAGAAGGAGAAGGAGAAGGTGAAGTCTGGAGGGTGAATCAGAAGAAGTAGAAGACGGAGAAGGAGAAGGTGAAGTCTGGAGGCTGGAGGGTGAAGCAGAAGAAGTAGAAGAAGGAGAAGGAGAAGGTGAAGTCAGGAGGGTGAATCAGAAGAGGTAGAAGAAGGAGAAGGTGAAGGTGAAGTCAGGAGGGTGAATCAGAAGACGCAGAAGAAGGAGAAGGAGAAGGTGAAGTCTGGAGAGTATATCAGAAGAATCAGAAGAAGGAGAAGGAGAAGGTGAAGTCTGGAGGGTGAATCAGAAGAAGCAGAAGAAGGAGAAGGAGAAGGTGAAGTCTGGAGGGTGAATCAGAAGAAGCAGAAGAAGGAGAAGGAGAAGGTGAAGTCTGGAGGGTGAATCAGAAGAAGCAGAAGAAGGAGAAGGTGAAGTCTGGAGGGTGAATCGGAAGAAGCAGAAGAAGGAGAAGGAGAAGATGAAGTCTGGAGGGTGAATCAGAAGAAGTAGAAGAAGGAGAAGGAGAAGGTGAAGTCTGGAGGGTGAATCAGAAGATGCAGAAGAAGGAGAAGGAGAAGGTGAAGTCTGGAGGGTGAATCAGAAGAAGCAGAAGAAGGAGGAGGAGAAGGTGAAGTCTGGAGGGTGAATCAGAAGAAGCATTATAAGGAGAAGGAGAAGGTGAAGTCTGGAGGGTAAATCAGAAGAAGCAGAAGAAAGAGAAGGAGAAAGTGAAGTCTGGAGGGTGAAGCAGAAGAAACAGAAGAAGGAGGAGGAGAAGATGAAGTCTGGAGGGTGAATCAGAAGAATAGAAGAAGGAGAAGGAGAAGGTGAGGTCTGGAGGGTGAATCAGAAGAAGCAGAAGAAGGAGAAGGATATGGTGAAGTCTGAAGGGTGAATCAGAAGAAGCAGAAGAAGGAGAAGTAAAAGGTGAAGTCTGGAGGGTGAATCAGAGGAAGCAGAAGAAGGAGAAGGAGAAGGTGATGTCTGGAGGGTGAATCAGAAGAAGCAGAAGAAGGAGAAGGAGAAGGTGAAGTCTGGAGGGTGAATCAGAAGAAGTAGAAGAAGGAGAAGGAGAAGGTGAAGTCTGGAGGGTGAATCAGAAGAAGTAGAAGAAGGAGAAGGAGAAGGTGAAGTCTGGAGGGTGAATCAGAAGAAGCAGAAGAAGGAGAAGGAGAAGGTGAAGTCTGGAGGGTGAATCAGAAGAAGCAGAAGAAGGAGAAGGAGAAGATGAAGTCTGGAGGGTGAATCAGAAGAAGTAGAAGAAGGAGTAGGAGAAGGAGAAGTCTGGAGGGTGAATCAGAAGAAGCTGAAGAAGGAGAAGGAGATGGTGAAGTCTGGAGGGTGAATCAGAAGAAGCAGAAGAAGGAGAAGGAGAATGTGAAGTCTGGAGGGTGAATCAGAAGAAGCAGAAGAAGGAGAAGGAGAAGGTGAAGTCTGGAGGGTGAATCAGAAGAAGTAGAAGACGGAGAAGGAGAAGGTGAAGTCTGGAGGCTGGAGGGTGAAGCAGAAGAAGTAGAAGAAGGAGAAGGAGAAGGTGAAGTCAGGAGGGTGAATCAGAAGAGGTAGAAGATGGAGAAGGTGAAGGTGAAGTCAGGAGGGTGAATCAGAAGAAGCAGAAAAAGGAGAAGGAGAAGGTGAAGTCTGGAGAGTGAATCAGAAGAATCAGAAGAAGGAGAAGGAGAAGGTGAAGTCAGGAGGGTGATTCAGAAGAAGCTGAAAAAAGAGAAGGAGAAGGTGAAGTCTGGAGGGTGAAGCAGAAGAAGCAGAAGATGGAGAAGGAGAAGGTGAAGTCTGGAGGGCGAAGCAGAAGAAGCAGAAGAAGGAGAAGGAGAAGGTGAAGTCTGGAGGGTGAAGCAGAAGAAGCAGAAGAAGGAGAAGGAGAAGGTGAAGTCCGGAGGGTGAATCAGGAGAAGTAGAAGAAGGAGAAGGAGAAGGTGAAGTCAGGAGGGTGAAGCAGAAGAAGCAGAAGAAGGAGAAGGAGAAGATGAAGTCTGGAGGGTGAAGCAGAAGAAGCAGAAGATGGAGAAGGAGAAGGTGAAGTCTGGAGGGCGAAGCAGAAGAAGCAGAAGAAGGAGAAGGAGAAGGTGAAGTCTGGAGGGTGAAGCAGAAGAAGCAGAAGAAGGAGAAGGAGAAGGTGAAGTCTGGAGGGTGATTCAGGAGAAGTAGAAGAAGGAGAAGGAGAAGGTGAAGTCAGGAGGGTGAAGCAGCAGAAGCAGAACAAGGAGAAGGAGAAGGTGAAGTCAGGAGGGTGAAGCAGAAGAAGCAGAAGAAGGAGAAGGAGAAGGTGAAGTCTGGAGGGTGAAGCAGAAGAAGCAGAAGAAGGAGAAGGAGAAGGTGAAGTCAGGAGGGTGAATCAGAAGAAGTAGAAGAAGGAGAAGGAGAAGGTGAAGTCTGGAGGGTGAATCAGAAGAAGTAGAAGATGGAGAAGGAGAAGGTGAAGTCTGGAGGGTGAATCAGAAGAAGTAGAAGAAGGAGAAGGAGAAGGTGAAGTCTGGAGGGTGAATCAGAAGAAGCAGAAGAAGGAGAAGGAGAAGGTGAAGTCTGGAGGGCGAAGCAGAAGAAGCAGAAGAAGGAGAAGGAGAAGGTGAAGTCTGGAGGGTGAATCAGAAGAAGAAGAAGAAGGAGAAGGAGAAGGTGAAGTCTGGAGGTTGAATCAGTAGAAGTAGAAGAAGGAGAAGGAGAAGGTGAAGTCTGGAGGGTGAATCAGAAGAAGCAGAAGAAGGAGAAGGAGAAGGTGAAGTCTGGAGCGTGAATCAGAAGAAGTAGAAGAAGGAGAAGGAGATGGTGTAGTCTGGAGGGTGAATCAGAAGAAGTAGACGAAGGAGAAGGAGAAGGTGAAGTCTGGAGGGTGAATCAGAAGAAGCAGAAGAAGGAGAAGGAGAAGGTGAAGTCTAGAGGGTGAATCAGAAGAAGTAGAAGAAGGAGAAGGAGAAGGTGAAGTCTGGAGGGTGAATCAGCAGAAGCAGAAGAAGGAGAAGGAGAAGGTGAAGTCAGGAGGGTGAATCAGAAGAAGCAGAAGAAGGAGAAGGAGAAGGTGAAGTCTGGAGGGTGAATCAGAAGAAGCAGAAGAAGGAGAACGAGAAGGTGAAGTCTGGAGGGTGAATCAGAAGAAGTAGAAGAAGGAGAAGGAGAAGGTGAAGTCTGGAGGGTGAATCAGAAGAAGCAGAAGAAGGAGAATGAGAAGGTGCAGTCAGGAGGGTGAATCAGAAGAAGCAGAAGAAGGAGAAGGAGAAGGTGAAGTCTGGAGGGTGAATCAGAAGAAGCAGAAGAAGGAGAAGGAGGAGGTGAAGACTGGAGGGTGAATCAGAAAAAGTAGAAGAAGGAGAAGGAGAAGGTGAAGTCTGGAGGGTGAATCAGAATAAGTAGAAGAAGGAGAAGGAGAAGGCGAAGTCTGGAGGGTGAATCAGAAGAAGCAGAAAAAGGAGAAGGAGAAGGTGAAGTCTGGAGGGTGAATCAGAAGAAGCAGAAGAAGGAGGAGGAGAAGATGAAGTCTGGAGGGTGAATCAGAAGAAGTAGAAGAAGGAGAAGGAGAAGGTGATGTCTGGAGGGTGAATCAGAAGAAGCAGAAGAAGGAGAAGGATATGGTGAAGTCTGAAGGGTGAATCAGAAGAAGCAGAAGAAGGAGAAGTAAAAGGTGAAGTCTGGAGGGTGAATCAGAAGAAGCAGAAGAAGGAGAAGGAGAAGGTGAAGTCTGGAGGGTGAATCAGAAGAAGCAGAAGAAGGAGAAGGAGAAGGTGAAGTCTGGAGGGTGAATCAGAAGAAGTAGAAGAAGGAGAAGGAGAAGGTGAAGTCTGGAGGGTGAATCAGAAGAAGTAGAAGAAGGAGAAGGAGAAGGTGAAGTCTGGAGGGTGAATCAGAAGAAGCAGAAGAAGGAGAAGGAGAAGGTGAAGTCTGGAGGGTGAATCAGAAGAAGCAGAAGAAGGAGAAGGAGAAGATGAAGTCTGGAGGGTGAATCAGAAGAAGTAGAAGAAGGAGTAGGAGAAGGAGAAGTCTGCAGGGTGAATCAGAAGAAGCAGAAGAAGGAGAAGGAGATTGTGAAGTCTGGAGGGTGAATCAGAAGAAGCAGAAGAAGGAGAAGGAGAAGGTGAAGTCTGGAGGGTGAATCAGAAGAAGTAGAAGACGGAGAAGGAGAAGGTGAAGTCTGGAGGCTGGAGGGTGAAGCAGAAGAAGTAGAAGAAGGAGAAGGAGAAGGTGAAGTCAGGAGGGTGAATCAGAAGAGGTAGAAGAAGGAGAAGGTGAAGGTGAAGTCAGGAGGGTGAATCAGAAGACGCAGAAGAAGGAGAAGGAGAAGGTGAAGTCTGGAGAGTATATCAGAAGAATCAGAAGAAGGAGAAGGAGAAGGTGAAGTCTGGAGGGTGAATCAGAAGAAGCAGAAGAAGGAGAAGGAGAAGGTGAAGTCTGGAGGGTGAATCAGAAGAAGCAGAAGAAGGAGAAGGAGAAGGTGAAGTCTGGAGGGTGAATCAGAAGAAGCAGAAGAAGGAGAAGGTGAAGTCTGGAGGGTGAATCGGAAGAAGCAGAAGAAGGAGAAGGAGAAGATGAAGTCTGGAGGGTGAATCAGAAGAAGTAGAAGAAGGAGAAGGAGAAGGTGAAGTCTGGAGGGTGAATCAGAAGATGCAGAAGAAGGAGAAGGAGAAGGTGAAGTCTGGAGGGTGAATCAGAAGAAGCAGAAGAAGGAGGAGGAGAAGGTGAAGTCTGGAGGGTGAATCAGAAGAAGCATTATAAGGAGAAGGAGAAGGTGAAGTCTGGAGGGTAAATCAGAAGAAGCAGAAGAAAGAGAAGGAGAAAGTGAAGTCTGGAGGGTGAAGCAGAAGAAACAGAAGAAGGAGAAGGAGAAGGTGAAGACTGGAGGGTGAATCAGAAGAAGTAGAAGAAGGAGAAGGAGAAGGTGAAGTCTGGAGGATGAATCAGAAGAAGTAGAAGAAGGAGAAGGAGAAGATGAAGTCTGGAGGGTGAATCAGAAGAAGTAGAAGAAGGAGAAGGAGAAGGTGAGGTCTGGAGGGTGAATCAGAAGAAGCAGAAGAAGGAGAAGGAGAAGGTGAAGTCTGGAGGGTGAATCAGAAGAAGCAGAAGAAGGAGAAGGAGAAGGTGAAGTCTGGAGGGTGAATCAGAAGAAGCAGAAGAAGGAGGAGGAGAAGGTGAAGTCTGGAGGGTGAATCAGAAGAAGCATTATAAGGAGAAGGAGAAGGTGAAGTCTGGAGGGTGAAGCAGAAGAAGCAGAAGAAAGAGAAGGAGAAAGTGAAGTCTGGAGGGTGAAGCAGAAGAAACAGAAGATGGAGAAGGAGAAGGTGAAGACTGGAGGGTGAATCAGAAGAAGTAGAAGAAGGAGAAGGAGAAGGTGAAGTCTGGAGGATGAATCAGAAGAAGTAGAAGAAGGAGAAGGAGAAGATGAAGTCTGGAGGGTGAATCAGAAGAAGTAGAAGAAGGAGAAGGAGAAGGTGAGGTCTGGAGGGTGAATCAGAAGAAGCAGAAGAAGGAGAAGGAGAAGGTGAAGTCTGGAGGGTGAATCAGAAGAAGCAGAAGAAGGAGAAGGAGAAGGTGAAGTCTGGAGGGTGAATCAGAAGAAGCAGAAGAAGGAGAAGGAGAAGGTGAAGTCAGGAGGGTGAATCAGAAGAAGCAGAAGAAGGAGAAGGAGAAGGTAAAGTTAGGAGGGTGAAACAGAAGAAGCAGAAGAAGGAGAAGGAGCAGCTGAAGTCAGGGGGGTGAAGCAGAAGAAGTAGAAGAAGGAGAAGGAGAAGGTGAAGTCAGGAGGGTGAAGCAGAAGAAGCAGAAGAAGGAGAAGGAGAAGGTGATGTCTGGAGGGAGAAGCAAAAGAAGCAGAAGAAGGAGAAGGAGAAGGTGAAGTCTGGAGGGTGAATCAGAAGAAGTAGAAGAAGGAGAAGGAGAAGGTGAGGTCTGGAGGGTGAATCAGAAGAAGCAGAAGAAGGAGAAGGAGAAGGTGAAGTCTGGAGGGTGAATCAGAAGAAGCAGAAGAAGGAGAAGGAGAAGGTGAAGTCTGGAGGGTGAATCAGAAGAAGCAGAAGAAGGAGAAGGAGAAGGTGAAGTCAGGAGGGTGAATCAGAAGAAGCAGAAGAAGGAGAAGGAGAAGGTGAAGTTAGGAGGGTGAATCAGAAGAAGCAGAAGAAGGAGAAGGAGAAGGTGAAGTCTGGAGGGTGAATCAGAAGAAGCAGAAGAAGGAGAAGGAGAAGGTGAAGTCTGGAGGGTGAATTAGAAGAAGCAGAAGAAGGAGAAGGAGAAGGTGAAGTCAGGAGGGTGAATCAGAAGAAGCAGAAGAAGGAGCAGGAGAAGGTAAAGTTAGGAGGGTGAAACAGAAGAAGCAGAAGAAGGAGAAGGAGCAGCTGAAGTCAGGGGGGTGAAGCAGAAGAAGTAGAAGAAGGAGAAGGAGAAGGTGAAGTCAGGAGGGTGAAGCAGAAGAAGCAGAAGAAGGAGAAGGAGAAGGTGATGTCTGGAGGGAGAAGCAAAAGAAGCAGAAGAAGGAGAAGGAGAAGGTGAAGTCTGGAGGGTGAATCAGAAGAAGTAGAAGGAGGAGAAGGAGAAGGTGAAGTCAGGAGAGTGAAGCAGAAGAAGCAGAAGAAGGAGAAGGAGAAGGTGAAGTCTGGAGGGTGAAGCAGAAGAAGCAGAAGAAGGAGAAGGAGAAGGTGAAGTCTGGAGGGCGAAGCAGAAGAAGCAGAAGAAGGGGAAGGAGAAGGTGAAGTCTGGAGGGTGAAGCAGAAGAAGCAGAAGAAGGAGAAGGAGAAGGTGAAGTCTGGAGGGTGAATCAGAAGAAGTAGAAGAAGGAGAAGGAGAAGGTGAAGTCAGGAGGGTGAAGCAGAAGAAGCAGAAGAAGGAGAAGGAGAAGGTAAAGTCTGGAGGGTGAAGCAGAAGAAGCAGAAGAAGGAGAAGGAGAAGGTGAAGTCTGGAGGGTGAAGCAGAAGAAGCAGAAGAAGGAGAAGGAGAACGTGAAGTCAGGAGGGTGAATCAGAAGAAGGAGAAGAAGGAGAAGGAGAAGGTGAAGTCTGGAGGGTGAATCAGAAGAAGTAGAAGAAGGAGAAGGAGAAGCTGAAGTCTGGAGGGTGAATCAGAAGAAGTAGAAGAAGGAGAAGGAGAAGGTGAAGTCTGGAGGGTGAATCAGAAGAAGCAGAAGAAGGAGAAGGAGAAGGTGAAGTCTGGAGGGAGAAGCAGAAGAAGTAGAAGAAGGAGAAGGAGAAGGTGAAGTCTGGAGGGTGAATCAGAAGAAGTAGAAGAAGGAGAAGGAGTCGGTGAAGTCTGGAGGGTGAATCAGAAGAAGTAGAAGAAGGAGAAGGAGAAGGTGAAGTCTGGAGGGTGAATCAGAAGAAGCAGAAGAAGGAGAAGGAGAAGGTGAAGTCTGGAGGGTGAATCAGAAGAAGTAGAAGAAGGAGAAGGAGAAGGTGTAGTCTGGAGGGTGAATCAGAAGAAGTAGACGAAGGAGAAGGAGAAGGTGAAGTCTGGAGGGTGAATCAGAAGAAGCAGAAGAAGGAGAAGGAGAAGGTGAAGTCTGGAGGGTGAATCAGAAGAAGTAGAAGAAGGAGAAGGAGAAGGTGAAGTCTGGAGGGTGAATCAGAAGAAGCAGAAGAAGGAGAAGGAGAAGGTGAAGTCTGCAGGGTGAATCAGAAGAAGCAGAAGAAGGAGAAGGAGAAGGTGAAGTCTGGAGGGTGAATCAGAAGAAGCAGAATAAGGAGAAGGAGAAGGTGAAGTCTGGAGGGTGAATCAGAAGCAGCAGAAGAAGGAGAAGGAGAAGGTGAAGTCTGGAGGGTGAATCAGAAGGAGTAGAAGAAGGAGAAGGAGAAGGTGAAGTCTGGAGGGTGAATCAGAAGAAGCAGAAGAAGGAGAAGGAGAAGGTGAAGTCTGGAGGGTGAATCAGAAGAAGCAGAAGAAGGAGAAGGAGAAGGTGAAGTCTGGAGGGTGAATTAGAAGAAGCAGAAGAAGGAGAAGGAGAAGGTGAAGTCAGGAGGGTGAATCAGAAGAAGCAGAAGAAGGAGCAGGAGAAGGTAAAGTTAGGAGGGTGAATCAGAAGAAGCAGAAGAAGGAGAAGGAGCAGCTGAAGTCAGGGGGGTGAAGCAGAAGAAGTAGAAGAAGGAGAAGGAGAAGGTGAAGTCAGGAGGGTGAAGCAGAAGAAGGAGAAGGAGAAGGTGATGTCTGGAGGGAGAAGCAAAAGAAGCAGAAGAAGGAGAAGGAGAAGGTGAAGTCTGGAGGGTGAATCAGAAGAAGTAGAAGGAGGAGAAGGAGAAGGTGAAGTCAGGAGAGTGAAGCAGAAGAAGCAGAAGAATGAGAAGGAGAAGGTGAAGTCTGGAGGGTGAAGCAGAAGAAGCAGAAGAAGGAGAAGGAGAAGGTGAAGTCTGGAGGGCGAAGCAGAAGAAGCAGAAGAAGGGGAAGGAGAAGGTGAAGTCTGGAGGGTGAAGCAGAAGAAGCAGAAGAAGGAGAAGGAGAAGGTGAAGTCTGGAGGGTGAATCAGAAGAAGTAGAAGAAGGAGAAGGAGAAGGTGAAGTCAGGAGGGTGAAGCAGAAGAAGCAGAAGAAGGAGAAGGAGAAGGTAAAGTCTGGAGGGTGAAGCAGAAGAAGCAGAAGAAGGAGAAGGAGAAGGTGAAGTCTGGAGGGTGAAGCAGAAGAAGCAGAAGAAGGAGAAGGAGAACGTGAAGTCAGGAGGGTGAATCAGAAGAAGTAGAAGAAGGAGAAGGAGAAGGTGAAGTCTGGAGGGTGAATCAGAAGAAGTAGAAGAAGGAGAAGGAGAAGCTGAAGTCTGCAGGATGAATCAGAAGAAGTAGAAGAAGGAGAAGGAGAAGGTGAAGTCTGGAGGGTGAATCAGAAGAAGCAGAAGAAGGAGAAGGAGAAGGTGAAGTCTGGAGGGAGAAGCAGAAGAAGTAGAAGAAGGAGAAGGAGAAGGTGAAGTCTGGAGGGTGAATCAGAAGAAGTAGAAGAAGGAGAAGGAGTCGGTGAAGTCTGGAGGGTGAATCAGAAGAAGTAGAAGAAGGAGAAGGAGAAGGTGAAGTCTGGAGGGTGAATCAGAAGAAGCAGAAGAAGGAGAAGGAGAAGGTGAAGTCTGGAGGGTGAATCAGAAGAAGTAGAAGAAGGAGAAGGAGAAGGTGTAGTCTGGAGGGTGAATCAGAAGAAGTAGACGAAGGAGAAGGAGAAGGTGAAGTCTGGAGGGTGAATCAGAAGAAGCAGAAGAAGGAGAAGGAGAAGGTGAAGTCTGGAGGGTGAATCAGAAGAAGTAGAAGAAGGAGAAGGAGAAGGTGAAGTCTGGAGGGTGAATCAGAAGAAGCAGAAGAAGGAGAAGGAGAAGGTGAAGTCTGCAGGGTGAATCAGAAGAAGCAGAAGAAGGAGAAGGAGAAGGTGAAGTCTGGAGGGTGAATCAGAAGAAGCAGAATAAGGAGAAGGAGAAGGTGAAGTCTGGAGGGTGAATCAGAAGCAGCAGAAGAAGGAGAAGGAGAAGGTGAAGTCTGGAGGGTGAATCAGAAGGAGTAGAAGAAGGAGAAGGAGAAGGTGAAGTCTGGAGGGTGAATCAGAAGAAGCAGAAGAAGGAGAAGGAGAAGGTGAAGTCTGGAGGGTGAATCAGAAGAAGCAGAAGAAGGAGAAGGAGAAGGTGAAGTCTGGAGGGTGAATCAGAAGAAGCAGAAGAAGGAGAAGGAGAAGGTGAAGTCTGGAGGGTGAATCAGAAGAAGCAGAATAAGGAGAAGGAGAAGGTGAAGTCTGGAGGGTGAATCAGAAGAAGCAGAAGAAGGAGATGGAGAAGGTGAAGTCTGGAGGGTGAATCAGAAGAAGTCGAAGAAGGAGAAGGAGAAGGTGAAGTCTGGAGGGTGAAGCAGAAGAAGTAGAAGAAGGAGAAGGAGAAGGTGAAGTCTGGAGGGTGAATCAGAAGAAGCAGAAGAAAGAGAAGGAGAAGGTGAAGTCTGGAGGGTGAATCAGAAGAAGTAGAAGAAGGAGAAGGAGAAGGTGAAGTCTGGAGGGTGAATCAGAAGAAGTAGAAGAAGGAGAAGGAGAAGGTGAAGTCTGGAGGGTGAATCAGAAGAAGCAGAAGAAGGAGAAGGAGAAGGTGAAGTCTGGAGGGTGAATCGGAAGAAGCAGAAGAAGGAGAAGGAGAAGATGAAGTCTGGAGGGTGAATCAGAAGAAGTAGAAGAAGGAGGAGGAGAAGGTGAAGTCTGGAGGGTGAATCAGAAGATGCAGAAGAAGGAGAAGGAGAAGGTGAAGTCTGGAGGGTGAATCAGAAGAAGCAGAAGAAGGAGGAGGAGAAGGTGAAGTCTGGAGGGTGAATCAGAAGAAGCATTATAAGGAGAAGGAGAAGGTGAAGTCTGGAGGGTGAATCAGAAGAAGCAGAAGAAGGAGAAGGAGAAGGTGAAGTCTGGAGGGGGAATCAGAAGAAGTAGAAGAAGGAGAAGGAGAAGGTGAAGTCTGGAGGGTGAAGCAGAAGAAGTAGAAGAAGGAGAAGGAGAAGGTGAAGTCAGGAGGGTGAATCAGAAGAAGTAGAAGAAGGAGAAGGAGAAGGTGAAGTCAGGAGGGTGAATCAGAAGAAGCAGAAGAAGGAGAAGGAGAAGGTGAAGTCTGGAGGGTGAATCAGAAGAATCAGAAGAAGGAGAAGGAGAAGGTGAAGTCTGGAGGGTGAATCAGAAGAAGCAGAAGAAAGAGAATGAGAGGGTGAAGTCTGGAGGGTGAAGCAGAAGAAGCAGAAGAAGGAGAAGCAGAAGGCGAAGACTGGAGGGTGAATCAGAAGAAGTAGAAGAAGGAGAAGGAGAAGGTGAAGTCTGGAGGATGAATCAGAAGAAGTAGAAGAAGGAGAAGGAGAAGGTGAAGTCTGGAGGGTGAATCAGAAGAAGCAGAAGAAGGAGAAGGAGAAGGTGAGGTCTGGAGGGTGAATCAGAAGAAGCAGAAGAAGGCGAAGGAGAAGATGAAGTCTGAAGGGTGAATCAGAAGAAGTAGAAGAAGGAGAAGGAGAAGGTGAGGTCTGGAGGGTGAATCAGAAGAAGCAGAAGAAGGAGAAGGAGAAGGTGAAGTCTGGAAGGTGAATCAGAAGAAGCAGAAGAAGCAGAAGGAGAAGGTGAAGTCTGGAGGGTGAATCAGAAGAAGCAGAAGAAGGAGAAGGAGAAGGTGAAGTCAGGAGGGTGAATCAGAAGAAGCAGAAGAAGGAGAAGGAGAAGGTGAAGTTAGGAGGGTGAATCAGAAGAAGCAGAAGAAGGAGAAGGAGAAGGTGAAGTCACGGGGGTGAAGCAGAAGAAGTAGAAGAAGGAGAAGGAGAAGGTGAAGTCAGGAGGGTGAAGCAGAAGAAGCAGAAGAAGGAGAAGGAGAAGGTGAAGTCTGGAGGGCGCAGCAGAAGGAGCAGAAGAAGGAGAAGGAGAAGGTGAAGTCTGGAGGGTGAAGCAGAAGAAGCAGAAGAAGGAGAAGGAGAAGGTTAAGTCTGGAGGGTGAATCAGAAGAAGTAGAAGAAGGAGAAGGAGAAGGTGAAGTCAGGAGGGTGAAGCAGAAGAAGCAGAAGAAGGAGAAGGAGAAGGTGAAGTCTGGAGGGTGAAGCAGAAGAAGCAGAAGAAGGAGAAGGAGAATGTGAAGTCTGGAGGGCGAAGCAGAAGAAGGAGAAGGAGAAAGTGAAGTCTGGAGGGTGAAGCAGAAGAAGCAGAAGAAGGAGAAGGAGAAGGTGAAGTCTGGAGGGTGAATCAGAAGAAGTAGAAGAAGGAGTAGGAGAAGGTGAAGTCAGGAGGGTGAAGCAGAAGAAGCAGAAGAAGGAGAAGGAGAAGGTGAAGTCTGGAGGGTGAAGCAGAAGAAGCAGAAGAAGGAGAAGGAGAAGGTGAAGTCTGGAGGGTGAAGCAGAAGAAGCAGAAGAAGGAGAAGGAGAAGGTGAAGTCAGGAGGGTGAATCAAAAGAAGTAGAAGAAGGAGAAGGAGATGGTGAAGTCTGGAGGGTGAATCAGAAGAAGTAGAAGAAGGAGAAGGAGAAGGTGAAGTCTGGAGGGTGAATCAGAAGAAGTAGAAGAAGGAGAAGGAGAAGGTGAAGTCTGGAGGGTGAATCAGAAGAAGCAGAAGAAGGAGAAGAGAAGGTGAAGTCTGGAGGGAGAAGCAGAAGAAGTAGAAGAAGGAGAAGGAGAAGGTGAAGTCTGGAGGGTGAATCAGAAGAAGTAGAAGAAGGAGAAGGAGAAGGTGAAGTCTGGAGGGTGAATCAGAAGAAGTAGAAGAAGGAGAAGGAGAAGGTGAAGTCTGGAGGGTGAATCAGAAGAAGCAGAAGAAGGAGAAGGAGAAGGTAAAGTCTGGAGGGTGAATCAGAAGAAGTAGAAGAAGGAGAAGGAGAAGGTGTAGTCTGGAAGGTGAATCAGAAGAAGTAGACGAAGGAGAAGGAGAAGGTGAAGTCTGGAGGGTGAATCAGAAGAAGCAGAAGAAGGAGAAGGAGAAGGTGAAGTCTGGAGAGTGAATCAGTAGAAGTAGAAGAAGGAGAAGGAGAATGTGAAGTCTGGAGGGTGAATCAGAAGAAGCAGAAGAAGGAGAAGGAGAAGGTGAAGTCTGGAGGGTGAATCAGAAGAAGTAGAAGAAGGAGAAGGAGATGGTGTAGTCTGGAGGGTGAATCAGAAGAAGTAGACGAAGGAGAAGGAGAAGTTGAAGACTGGAGGGTGAATCAGAAGAAGTAGAAGAAGGAGAAGGAGAAGGTGAAGTCTGGAGGGTGAATCAGAAGAAGCAGAAGAAGGAGAACGAGAAGGTGAAGTCTGGAGGGTGAATCAGAAGAAGTAGAAGAAGGAGAAGGAGAAGGTGAAGTCTGGAGGGTGAATCAGAAGAAGCAGAAGAAGGAGAATGAGAAGGTGAAGTCAGGAGGGTGAATGAGAAGAAGCAGAAGAAGGAGAAGGAGAAGGTGAAGTCTGGAGGGTGAATCAGAAGAAGCAGAAGAAGGAGAAGGAGGAGGTGAAGACTGGAGGGTGAATCAGAAAAAGTAGAAGAAGGAGAAGGAGAAGGTGAAGTCTGGAGGATGAATCAGAAGAAGTAGAAGAAGGAGAAGGAGAAGGCGAAGTCTGGAGGGTGAATCAGAAGAAGCAGAAAAAGGAGAAGGAGAAGGTGAAGTCTGGAGGGTGAATCAGAAGAAGCAGAAGAAGGAGGAGGAGAAGATGAAGTCTGGAGGGTGTATCAGAAGAAGTAGAAGAAGGAGAAGGAGAAGGTGAGGTCTGGAGGGTGAATCAGAAGAAGCAGAAGAAGAAGAAGGATATGGAGAAGTCTGAAGGGTGAATCAGAAGAAGCAGAAGAAGGAGAAGTAAAAGGTGACGTCTGGAGGGTGAATCAGAAGAAGCAGAAGAAGGAGAAGGAGAAGGTGAAGTCTGGAGGGTGAATCAGAAGAAGCAGAAGAAGGAGAAGGAGAAGGTGAAGTCTGGAGGGTGAATCAGAAGAAGTAGAAGAAGGAGAAGGAGAAGGTGAAGTCTGGAGGGTGAATCAGAAGAAGTAGAAGAAGGAGAAGGAGAAGGTGAAGTCTGGAGGGTGAATCAGAAGAAGCAGAAGAAGGAGAAGGAGAAGGTGAAGTCTGGAGGGTGAATCAGAAGAAGCAGAAGAAGGAGAAGGAGAAGATGAAGTCTGGAGGGTGAATCAGAAGAAGTAGAAGAAGGAGTAGGAGAAGGAGAAGTCTGGAGGGTGAATCAGAAGAAGCAAAAGAAGGAGAAGGAGATGGTGAAGTCTGGAGGGTGAATCAGAAGAAGCAGAAGTAGGAGAAGGAGAAGGTGAAGTCTGGAGGGTGTATCAGAAGAAGCAGAAGAAGGAGAAGGAGAAGGTGAAGTCTGGAGGGTGAATCAGAAGAAGCAGAAGAAGGAGAAGGAGAAGGTGAAGTCTGGAGGGTGAATCAGAAGAAGCAGAAGAAGGAGAAGGTGAAGTCTGGAGGGTGAATCAGAAGAAGTAGAAGACGGAGAAGGAGAAGGTGAAGTCTGGAGGCTGGAGGGTGAAGCAGAAGAAGTAGAAGAAGGAGAAGGAGAAGGTGAAGTCAGGAGGGTGAATCAGAAGAGGTAGAAGAAGGAGAAGGAGAAGGTGAAGTCAGGAGGGTGAATCAGAAGAAGCAGAAGAAGGAGAAGGAGAAGGTGAAGTCTGGAGAGTGAATCAGAAGATGCAGAAGAAGGAGAAGGAGAATGTGAAGTCTGGAGGGTGAATCAGAAGAAGCTGAAGAAAGAGAAGGAGAAGGTGAAGTCTGGAGGGTGAAGCAGAAGAAGCAGAAGAAGGAGAAGGAGAAGGTGAAGACTGGAGGGTGAATCAGAAGAAGGAGAAGAAGGAGAAGGAGAAGCTGAAGTCTGGAGGGTGAATCAGAAGAATGAGAAGAAGGAGAAGGAGAAGGTGAAGTCTGGAGGGTGAATCAGAAGAAGCAGAAGAAGGAGAAGGAGAAGGTGAAGTCAGGAGGGTGAATCAGAAGAAGCAGAAGAAGGAGAAGGAGAAGGTGAAGTTAGGAGGGTGAATCAGAAGAAGCAGAAGAAGGAGAAGGAGAAGGTGAAGTCAGGGGGGTGAAGCAGAAGAAGTAGAAGAAGGAGAAGGTGAAGTCTGGAGGGTGAATCAGAAGAAGCAGAAGAAGGAGAAGGAGAAGGTGAAGTCTGGAGGGTGAATCAGAAGAAGCAGAAGAAGGAGAAGGAGAAGGTGAAGTCTGGAGGGTGAATCAGAAGAAGCAGAAGAAGGAGAAGGAGAAGATGAGGTCTGGAGGGTGAATCAGAAGAAGTAGATGAAGGAGAAGGAGAAGGTGAGGTCTGGAGGGTGAATCAGAAGAAGCAGAAGAAGGAGAAGGAGAAGGTGAAGTCTGAAGGGTGAATCAGAAGAAGCAGAAGAAGGAGAAGGAGAAGGTGAAGTCTGGAGGGTGAATCAGAAGAAGCAGAAGAAGGAGAAGGAGAAGGTGAAGTCTGGAGGGTGAATCAGAAGAAGCAGAAGAAGGAGAAGGAGAAGGTGAAGTCTGGAGGGTGAATCAGAAGAAGTAGAAGAAGGAGAAGGAGAAGGTGAAGTCTGGAGGGTGAATCAGAAGAAGTAGAAGAAGGAGAAGGAGAAGGTGAAGTCTGGAGGGTGAATCAGAAGAAGCAGAAGAAGGAGAAGGAGAAGGTGAAGTCTGGAGGGTGAATCGGAAGAAGCAGAAGAAGGAGAAGGAGAAGATGAAGTCTGGAGGGTGAATCAGAAGAAGTAGAAGAAGGAGAAGGAGAAGGTGAAGTCTGGACGGTGAATCAGAAGATGCAGAAGAAGGAGAAGGAGAAGGTGAAGTCTGGAGGGTGAATCAGAAGAAGCAGAAGAAGGAGGAGGAGAAGGTGAAGTCTGGAGGGTGAATCAGAAGAAGCATTATAAGGAGAAGGAGAAGGTGAAGTCTGGAGGGTGAATCAGAAGAAGCAGAAGAAAGAGAAGGAGAAAGTGAAGTCTGGAGGGTGAAGCAGAAGAAACAGAAGAAGGAGAAGGAGAAGGTGAAGACTGGAGGGTGAATCAGAAGAAGCAGAAGAAGGAGAAGGAGAAGGTGAAGTCTGGAGGGTGAATCAGAAGAAGCAGAAGAAGGAGAAGGAGAAGGTGAAGTCTAGAGGGTGAATCAGAAGAAGCAGAAGAAGGAGGAGGAGAAGGTGAAGTCTGGAGGGTGAATCAGAAGAAGCATTATAAGGAGAAGGAGAAGGTGAAGTCTGGAGGGTGAATCAGAAGAAGCAGAAGAAAGAGAAGGAGAAAGTGAAGTCTGGAGGGTGAAGCAGAAGAAACAGAAGAAGGAGAAGGAGAAGGTGAAGACTGGAGGGTGAATCAGAAGAAGTAGAAGAAGGAGAAGGAGAAGGTGAAGTCTGGAGGATGAATCAGAAGAAGTAGAAGAAGGAGAAGGAAAAGATGAAGTCTGGAGGGTGAATCATAAGAAGTAGAAGAAGGAGAAGGTGAGGTCTGGAGGGTGAATCAGAAGAAGCAGAAGAAGGAGAAGGAGAAGGTGAAGTCTGGAGGGTGAATCAGAAGAAGCAGAAGAAGGAGAAGGAGAAGGTGAAGTCAGGAGGGTGAATCAGAAGAAGCAGAAGAAGGAGAAGGAGAAGGTGAAGTTAGGAGGGTGAATCAGAAGAAGCAGAAGGAGAAGGAGAAGGTGAAGTCTGGAGGGTGAATCAGAAGAAGCAGAAGAAGGAGAAGGAGAAGGTGAAGTCTGGAGGGTGAATTAGAAGAAGCAGAAGAAGGAGAAGGAGAAGGTGAAGTCAGGAGGGTGAATCAGAAGAAGCAGAAGAAGGAGAAGGAGAAGGTAAAGTTAGGAGGGTGAATCAGAAGAAGCAGAAGAAGGAGAAGGAGCAGGTGAAGTCAGGGGGGTGAAGCAGAGGAAGTAGAAGAAGGAGAAGGAGAAGGTGAAGTCAGGAGGGTGAAGCAGAAGAAGCAGAAGAAGGAGAAGGAGAAGGTGAAGTCTGGAGGGCGCAGCAGAAGAAGCAGAAGAAGGAGAAGGAGAAGGTGAAGTCTGGAGGGTGAAGCAGAAGATGCAGAAGAAGGAGAAGGAGAAGGTGAAGTCTGGAGGGTGAATCAGAAGAAGTAGAAGGAGGAGAAGGAGAAGGTGAAGTCAGGAGAGTGAAGCAGAAGAAGCAGAAGAAGGAGAAGGAGAAGGTGAAGTCTGGAGGGTGAAGCAGAAGAAGCAGAAGAAGGAGAAGGAGAAGGTGAAGTCTGGAGGGCGAAGCAGAAGAAGCAGAAGAAGGGGAAGGAGAAGGTGAAGTCTGGAGGGTGAAGCAGAAGAAGCAGAAGAAGGAGAAGGAGAAGGTGAAGTCTGGAGGGTGAATCAGAAGAAGTAGAAGAAGGAGAAGGAGAAGTTGAAGTCAGGAGGGTGAAGCAGAAGAAGCAGAAGAAGGAGAAGGAGAAGGTAAAGTCTGGAGGGTGAAGCAGAAGAAGCAGAAGAAGGAGAAGGAGAAGGTGAAGTCTGGAGGATGAAGCAGAAGAAGCAGAAGAAGGAGAAGGAGAACGTGAAGTCAGGAGGGTGAATCAGAAGAAGGAGAAGAAGGAGAAGGAGAAGGTGAAGTCTGGAGGGTGAATCAGAAGAAGTAGAAGAAGGAGAAGGAGAAGCTGAAGTCTGGAGGGTGAATCAGAAGAAGTAGAAGAAGGAGAAGGAGAAGGTGAAGTCTGGAGGGTGAATCAGAAGAAGCAGAAGAAGGAGAAGGAGAAGGTGAAGTCTGGAGGGAGAAGCAGAAGAAGTAGAAGAAGGAGAAGGAGAAGGTGAAGTCTGGAGGGTGAATCAGAAGAAGTATAAGAAGGAGAAGGAGAAGGTGTAGTCTGGAGGGTGAATCAGAAGAAGTAGACGAAGGAGAAGGAGAAGGTGAAGTCTGGAGGGTGAATCAGAAGAAGCAGAAGAAGGAGAAGGAGAAGGTGAAGTCTGGAGGGTGAATCAGAAGAAGTAGAAGAAGGAGAAGGAGAAGGTGAAGTCTGGAGGGTGAATCAGAAGAAGCAGAAGAAAGAGAAGGAGAAAGTGAAGTCTGGAGGGTGAAGCAGAAGAAACAGAAGAAGGAGAAGGAGAAGGTGAAGACTGGAGGGTGAATCAGAAGAAGCAGAAGAAGGAGAAGGAGAAGGTGAAGTCTGGAGGGTGAATCAGAAGAAGCAGAAGAAGGAGAAGGAGAAGGTGAAGTCTAGAGGGTGAATCAGAAGAAGCAGAAGAAGGAGGAGGAGAAGGTGAAGTCTGGAGGGTGAATCAGAAGAAGCATTATAAGGAGAAGGAGAAGGTGAAGTCTGGAGGGTGAATCAGAAGAAGCAGAAGAAGGAGAAGGAGAAGATGAGGTCTGGAGGGTGAATCAGAAGAAGTAGATGAAGGAGAAGGAGAAGGTGAAGTCTGGAGGGTGAAGCAGAAGAAGTAGAAGAAGGAGAAGGAGAAGGTGAAGTCTGGAGGGTGAATCAGAAAAAGCAGAAGAAAGAGAAGGAGAAGGTGAAGTCTGGAGGGTGAATCAGAAGAAGTAGAAGAAGGAGAAGGAGAAGGTGAAGTCTGGAGGGTGAAGCAGAAGAAGCAGAAGAAGGAGAAGGAGAAGGTGAAGTCTGGAGGATGAAGCAGAAGAAGCAGAAGAAGGAGAAGGAGAACGTGAAGTCAGGAGGGTGAATCAGAAGAAGGAGAAGAAGGAGAAGGAGAAGGTGAAGTCTGGAGGGTGAATCAGAAGAAGCAGAATAAGGAGAAGGAGAAGGTGAAGTCTGGAGGGTGAATCAGAAGCAGCAGAAGAAGGAGAAGGAGAAGGTGAAGTCTGGAGGGTGAATCAGAAGGAGTAGAAGAAGGAGAAGGAGTAGGTGAAGTCTGGAGGGTGAATCAGAAGAAGCAGATGAAGGAGAAGGAGAAGGTGAAGTCTGGAGGGTGAATCAGAAGAAGCAGAAGAAGGAGAAGGAGAAGGTGAAGTCTGGAGGGTGAATCAGAAGAAGCAGAAGAAGGAGAAGGAGAAGGTGAAGTCTGGAGGGTGAATCAGAAGAAGCAGAATAAGGAGAAGGAGAAGGTGAAGTCTGGAGGGTGAATCAGAAGAAGCAGAAGAAGGAGATGGAGAAGGTGAAGTCTGGAGGGTGAATCAGAAGAAGTCGAAGAAGGAGAAGGAGAAGGTGAAGTCTGGAGGGTGAAGCAGAAGAAGTAGAAGAAGGAGAAGGAGAAGGTGAAGTCTGGAGGGTGAATCAGAAGAAGCAGAAGAAAGAGAAGGAGAAGGTGAAGTCTGGAGGGTGAATCAGAAGAAGTAGAAGAAGGAGAAGGAGAAGGTGAAGTCTGGAGGGTGAATCAGAAGAAGTAGAAGAAGGAGAAGGAGAAGGTGAAGTCTGGAGGGTGAATCAGAAGAAGCAGAAGAAGGAGAAGGAGAAGGTGAAGTCTGGAGGGTGAATCGGAAGAAGCAGAAGAAGGAGAAGGAGAAGATGAAGTCTGGAGGGTGAATCAGAAGAAGTAGAAGAAGGAGGAGGAGAAGGTGAAGTCTGGAGGGTGAATCAGAAGATGCAGAAGAAGGAGAAGGAGAAGGTGAAGTCTGGAGGGTGAATCAGAAGAAGCAGAAGAAGGAGGAGGAGAAGGTGAAGTCTGGAGGGTGAATCAGAAGAAGCATTATAAGGAGAAGGAGAAGGTGAAGTCTGGAGGGTGAATCAGAAGAAGCAGAAGAAGGAGAAGGAGAAGGTGAAGTCTGGAGGGGGAATCAGAAGAAGTAGAAGAAGGAGAAGGAGAAGGTGAAGTCTGGAGGGTGAAGCAGAAGAAGTAGAAGAAGGAGAAGGAGAAGGTGAAGTCAGGAGGGTGAATCAGAAGAAGTAGAAGAAGGAGAAGGAGAAGGTGAAGTCAGGAGGGTGAATCAGAAGAAGCAGAAGAAGGAGAAGGAGAAGGTGAAGTCTGGAGGGTGAATCAGAAGAATCAGAAGAAGGAGAAGGAGAAGGTGAAGTCTGGAGGGTGAATCAGAAGAAGCAGAAGAAAGAGAATGAGAGGGTGAAGTCTGGAGGGTGAAGCAGAAGAAGCAGAAGAAGGAGAAGCAGAAGGCGAAGACTGGAGGGTGAATCAGAAGAAGTAGAAGAAGGAGAAGGAGAAGGTGAAGTCTGGAGGATGAATCAGAAGAAGTAGAAGAAGGAGAAGGAGAAGGTGAAGTCTGGAGGGTGAATCAGAAGAAGCAGAAGAAGGAGAAGGAGAAGGTGAGGTCTGGAGGGTGAATCAGAAGAAGCAGAAGAAGGCGAAGGAGAAGATGAAGTCTGAAGGGTGAATCAGAAGAAGTAGAAGAAGGAGAAGGAGAAGGTGAGGTCTGGAGGGTGAATCAGAAGAAGCAGAAGAAGGAGAAGGAGAAGGTGAAGTCTGGAAGGTGAATCAGAAGAAGCAGAAGAAGCAGAAGGAGAAGGTGAAGTCTGGAGGGTGAATCAGAAGAAGCAGAAGAAGGAGAAGGAGAAGGTGAAGTCAGGAGGGTGAATCAGAAGAAGCAGAAGAAGGAGAAGGAGAAGGTGAAGTTAGGAGGGTGAATCAGAAGAAGCAGAAGAAGGAGAAGGAGAAGGTGAAGTCACGGGGGTGAAGCAGAAGAAGTAGAAGAAGGAGAAGGAGAAGGTGAAGTCAGGAGGGTGAAGCAGAAGAAGCAGAAGAAGGAGAAGGAGAAGGTGAAGTCTGGAGGGCGCAGCAGAAGGAGCAGAAGAAGGAGAAGGAGAAGGTGAAGTCTGGAGGGTGAAGCAGAAGAAGCAGAAGAAGGAGAAGGAGAAGGTGAAGTCTGGAGGGTGAATCAGAAGAAGTAGAAGAAGGAGAAGGAGAAGGTGAAGTCAGGAGGGTGAAGCAGAAGAAGCAGAAGAAGGAGAAGGAGAAGGTGAAGTCTGGAGGGTGAAGCAGAAGAAGCAGAAGAAGGAGAAGGAGAATGTGAAGTCTGGAGGGCGAAGCAGAAGAAGGAGAAGGAGAAAGTGAAGTCTGGAGGGTGAAGCAGAAGAAGCAGAAGAAGGAGAAGGAGAAGGTGAAGTCTGGAGGGTGAATCAGAAGAAGTAGAAGAAGGAGTAGGAGAAGGTGAAGTCAGGAGGGTGAAGCAGAAGAAGCAGAAGAAGGAGAAGGAGAAGGTGAAGTCTGGAGGGTGAAGCAGAAGAAGCAGAAGAAGGAGAAGGAGAAGGTGAAGTCTGGAGGGTGAAGCAGAAGAAGCAGAAGAAGGAGAAGGAGAAGGTGAAGTCAGGAGGGTGAATCAAAAGAAGTAGAAGAAGGAGAAGGAGATGGTGAAGTCTGGAGGGTGAATCAGAAGAAGTAGAAGAAGGAGAAGGAGAAGGTGAAGTCTGGAGGGTGAATCAGAAGAAGTAGAAGAAGGAGAAGGAGAAGGTGAAGTCTGGAGGGTGAATCAGAAGAAGCAGAAGAAGGAGAAGAGAAGGTGAAGTCTGGAGGGAGAAGCAGAAGAAGTAGAAGAAGGAGAAGGAGAAGGTGAAGTCTGGAGGGTGAATCAGAAGAAGTAGAAGAAGGAGAAGGAGAAGGTGAAGTCTGGAGGGTGAATCAGAAGAAGTAGAAGAAGGAGAAGGAGAAGGTGAAGTCTGGAGGGTGAATCAGAAGAAGCAGAAGAAGGAGAAGGAGAAGGTAAAGTCTGGAGGGTGAATCAGAAGAAGTAGAAGAAGGAGAAGGAGAAGGTGTAGTCTGGAAGGTGAATCAGAAGAAGTAGACGAAGGAGAAGGAGAAGGTGAAGTCTGGAGGGTGAATCAGAAGAAGCAGAAGAAGGAGAAGGAGAAGGTGAAGTCTGGAGAGTGAATCAGTAGAAGTAGAAGAAGGAGAAGGAGAATGTGAAGTCTGGAGGGTGAATCAGAAGAAGCAGAAGAAGGAGAAGGAGAAGGTGAAGTCTGGAGGGTGAATCAGAAGAAGTAGAAGAAGGAGAAGGAGATGGTGTAGTCTGGAGGGTGAATCAGAAGAAGTAGACGAAGGAGAAGGAGAAGTTGAAGACTGGAGGGTGAATCAGAAGAAGTAGAAGAAGGAGAAGGAGAAGGTGAAGTCTGGAGGGTGAATCAGAAGAAGCAGAAGAAGGAGAACGAGAAGGTGAAGTCTGGAGGGTGAATCAGAAGAAGTAGAAGAAGGAGAAGGAGAAGGTGAAGTCTGGAGGGTGAATCAGAAGAAGCAGAAGAAGGAGAATGAGAAGGTGAAGTCAGGAGGGTGAATCAGAAGAAGCAGAAGAAGGAGAAGGAGAAGGTGAAGTCTGGAGGGTGAATCAGAAGAAGCAGAAGAAGGAGAAGGAGGAGGTGAAGACTGGAGGGTGAATCAGAAAAAGTAGAAGAAGGAGAAGGAGAAGGTGAAGTCTGGAGGATGAATCAGAAGAAGTAGAAGAAGGAGAAGGAGAAGGCGAAGTCTGGAGGGTGAATCAGAAGAAGCAGAAAAAGGAGAAGGAGAAGGTGAAGTCTGGAGGGTGAATCAGAAGAAGCAGAAGAAGGAGGAGGAGAAGATGAAGTCTGGAGGGTGTATCAGAAGAAGTAGAAGAAGGAGAAGGAGAAGGTGAGGTCTGGAGGGTGAATCAGAAGAAGCAGAAGAAGAAGAAGGATATGGAGAAGTCTGAAGGGTGAATCAGAAGAAGCAGAAGAAGGAGAAGTAAAAGGTGACGTCTGGAGGGTGAATCAGAAGAAGCAGAAGAAGGAGAAGGAGAAGGTGAAGTCTGGAGGGTGAATCAGAAGAAGCAGAAGAAGGAGAAGGAGAAGGTGAAGTCTGGAGGGTGAATCAGAAGAAGTAGAAGAAGGAGAAGGAGAAGGTGAAGTCTGGAGGGTGAATCAGAAGAAGTAGAAGAAGGAGAAGGAGAAGGTGAAGTCTGGAGGGTGAATCAGAAGAAGCAGAAGAAGGAGAAGGAGAAGGTGAAGTCTGGAGGGTGAATCAGAAGAAGCAGAAGAAGGAGAAGGAGAAGATGAAGTCTGGAGGGTGAATCAGAAGAAGTAGAAGAAGGAGTAGGAGAAGGAGAAGTCTGGAGGGTGAATCAGAAGAAGCAAAAGAAGGAGAAGGAGATGGTGAAGTCTGGAGGGTGAATCAGAAGAAGCAGAAGTAGGAGAAGGAGAAGGTGAAGTCTGGAGGGTGTATCAGAAGAAGCAGAAGAAGGAGAAGGAGAAGGTGAAGTCTGGAGGGTGAATCAGAAGAAGCAGAAGAAGGAGAAGGAGAAGGTGAAGTCTGGAGGGTGAATCAGAAGAAGCAGAAGAAGGAGAAAGTGAAGTCTGGAGGGTGAATCAGAAGAAGTAGAAGACGGAGAAGGAGAAGGTGAAGTCTGGAGGCTGGAGGGTGAAGCAGAAGAAGTAGAAGAAGGAGAAGGAGAAGGTGAAGTCAGGAGGGTGAATCAGAAGAGGTAGAAGAAGGAGAAGGAGAAGGTGAAGTCAGGAGGGTGAATCAGAAGAAGCAGAAGAAGGAGAAGGAGAAGGTGAAGTCTGGAGAGTGAATCAGAAGATGCAGAAGAAGGAGAAGGAGAATGTGAAGTCTGGAGGGTGAATCAGAAGAAGCTGAAGAAAGAGAAGGAGAAGGTGAAGTCTGGAGGGTGAAGCAGAAGAAGCAGAAGAAGGAGAAGGAGAAGGTGAAGACTGGAGGGTGAATCAGAAGAAGGAGAAGAAGGAGAAGGAGAAGCTGAAGTCTGGAGGGTGAATCAGAAGAATGAGAAGAAGGAGAAGGAGAAGGTGAAGTCTGGAGGGTGAATCAGAAGAAGCAGAAGAAGGAGAAGGAGAAGGTGAAGTCAGGAGGGTGAATCAGAAGAAGCAGAAGAAGGAGAAGGAGAAGGTGAAGTTAGGAGGGTGAATCAGAAGAAGCAGAAGAAGGAGAAGGAGAAGGTGAAGTCAGGGGGGTGAAGCAGAAGAAGTAGAAGAAGGAGAAGGTGAAGTCTTAAGGGTGAATCAGAAGAAGCAGAAGAAGGAGAAGGAGAAGGTGAAGTCTGGAGGGTGAATCAGAAGAAGCAGAAGAAGGAGAAGGAGAAGGTGAAGTCTGGAGGGTGAATCAGAAGAAGCAGAAGAAGGAGAAGGAGAAGATGAGGTCTGGAGGGTGAATCAGAAGAAGTAGATGAAGGAGAAGGAGAAGGTGAGGTCTGGAGGGTGAATCAGAAGAAGCAGAAGAAGGAGAAGGAGAAGGTGAAGTCTGAAGGGTGAATCAGAAGAAGCAGAAGAAGGAGAAGGAGAAGGTGAAGTCTGGAGGGTGAATCAGAAGAAGCAGAAGAAGGAGAAGGAGAAGGTGAAGTCTGGAGGGTGAATCAGAAGAAGCAGAAGAAGGAGAAGGAGAAGGTGAAGTCTGGAGGGTGAATCAGAAGAAGTAGAAGAAGGAGAAGGAGAAGGTGAAGTCTGGAGGGTGAATCAGAAGAAGTAGAAGAAGGAGAAGGAGAAGGTGAAGTCTGGAGGGTGAATCAGAAGAAGCAGAAGAAGGAGAAGGAGAAGGTGAAGTCTGGAGGGTGAATCGGAAGAAGCAGAAGAAGGAGAAGGAGAAGATGAAGTCTGGAGGGTGAATCAGAAGAAGTAGAAGAAGGAGAAGGAGAAGGTGAAGTCTGGACGGTGAATCAGAAGATGCAGAAGAAGGAGAAGGAGAAGGTGAAGTCTGGAGGGTGAATCAGAAGAAGCAGAAGAAGGAGGAGGAGAAGGTGAAGTCTGGAGGGTGAATCAGAAGAAGCATTATAAGGAGAAGGAGAAGGTGAAGTCTGGAGGGTGAATCAGAAGAAGCAGAAGAAAGAGAAGGAGAAAGTGAAGTCTGGAGGGTGAAGCAGAAGAAACAGAAGAAGGAGAAGGAGAAGGTGAAGACTGGAGGGTGAATCAGAAGAAGCAGAAGAAGGAGAAGGAGAAGGTGAAGTCTGGAGGGTGAATCAGAAGAAGCAGAAGAAGGAGAAGGAGAAGGTGAAGTCTAGAGGGTGAATCAGAAGAAGCAGAAGAAGGAGGAGGAGAAGGTGAAGTCTGGAGGGTGAATCAGAAGAAGCATTATAAGGAGAAGGAGAAGGTGAAGTCTGGAGGGTGAATCAGAAGAAGCAGAAGAAAGAGAAGGAGAAAGTGAAGTCTGGAGGGTGAAGCAGAAGAAACAGAAGAAGGAGAAGGAGAAGGTGAAGACTGGAGGGTGAATCAGAAGAAGTAGAAGAAGGAGAAGGAGAAGGTGAAGTCTGGAGGATGAATCAGAAGAAGTAGAAGAAGGAGAAGGAAAAGATGAAGTCTGGAGGGTGAATCATAAGAAGTAGAAGAAGGAGAAGGTGAGGTCTGGAGGGTGAATCAGAAGAAGCAGAAGAAGGAGAAGGAGAAGGTGAAGTCTGGAGGGTGAATCAGAAGAAGCAGAAGAAGGAGAAGGAGAAGGTGAAGTCAGGAGGGTGAATCAGAAGAAGCAGAAGAAGGAGAAGGAGAAGGTGAAGTTAGGAGGGTGAATCAGAAGAAGCAGAAGGAGAAGGAGAAGGTGAAGTCTGGAGGGTGAATCAGAAGAAGCAGAAGAAGGAGAAGGAGAAGGTGAAGTCTGGAGGGTGAATTAGAAGAAGCAGAAGAAGGAGAAGGAGAAGGTGAAGTCAGGAGGGTGAATCAGAAGAAGCAGAAGAAGGAGAAGGAGAAGGTAAAGTTAGGAGGGTGAATCAGAAGAAGCAGAAGAAGGAGAAGGAGCAGGTGAAGTCAGGGGGGTGAAGCAGAGGAAGTAGAAGAAGGAGAAGGAGAAGGTGAAGTCAGGAGGGTGAAGCAGAAGAAGCAGAAGAAGGAGAAGGAGAAGGTGAAGTCTGGAGGGCGCAGCAGAAGAAGCAGAAGAAGGAGAAGGAGAAGGTGAAGTCTGGAGGGTGAAGCAGAAGATGCAGAAGAAGGAGAAGGAGAAGGTGAAGTCTGGAGGGTGAATCAGAAGAAGTAGAAGGAGGAGAAGGAGAAGGTGAAGTCAGGAGAGTGAAGCAGAAGAAGCAGAAGAAGGAGAAGGAGAAGGTGAAGTCTGGAGGGTGAAGCAGAAGAAGCAGAAGAAGGAGAAGGAGAAGGTGAAGTCTGGAGGGCGAAGCAGAAGAAGCAGAAGAAGGGGAAGGAGAAGGTGAAGTCTGGAGGGTGAAGCAGAAGAAGCAGAAGAAGGAGAAGGAGAAGGTGAAGTCTGGAGGGTGAATCAGAAGAAGTAGAAGAAGGAGAAGGAGAAGTTGAAGTCAGGAGGGTGAAGCAGAAGAAGCAGAAGAAGGAGAAGGAGAAGGTAAAGTCTGGAGGGTGAAGCAGAAGAAGCAGAAGAAGGAGAAGGAGAAGGTGAAGTCTGGAGGATGAAGCAGAAGAAGCAGAAGAAGGAGAAGGAGAACGTGAAGTCAGGAGGGTGAATCAGAAGAAGGAGAAGAAGGAGAAGGAGAAGGTGAAGTCTGGAGGGTGAATCAGAAGAAGTAGAAGAAGGAGAAGGAGAAGCTGAAGTCTGGAGGGTGAATCAGAAGAAGTAGAAGAAGGAGAAGGAGAAGGTGAAGTCTGGAGGGTGAATCAGAAGAAGCAGAAGAAGGAGAAGGAGAAGGTGAAGTCTGGAGGGAGAAGCAGAAGAAGTAGAAGAAGGAGAAGGAGAAGGTGAAGTCTGGAGGGTGAATCAGAAGAAGTATAAGAAGGAGAAGGAGAAGGTGTAGTCTGGAGGGTGAATCAGAAGAAGTAGACGAAGGAGAAGGAGAAGGTGAAGTCTGGAGGGTGAATCAGAAGAAGCAGAAGAAGGAGAAGGAGAAGGTGAAGTCTGGAGGGTGAATCAGAAGAAGTAGAAGAAGGAGAAGGAGAAGGTGAAGTCTGGAGGGTGAATCAGAAGAAGCAGAAGAAAGAGAAGGAGAAAGTGAAGTCTGGAGGGTGAAGCAGAAGAAACAGAAGAAGGAGAAGGAGAAGGTGAAGACTGGAGGGTGAATCAGAAGAAGCAGAAGAAGGAGAAGGAGAAGGTGAAGTCTGGAGGGTGAATCAGAAGAAGCAGAAGAAGGAGAAGGAGAAGGTGAAGTCTAGAGGGTGAATCAGAAGAAGCAGAAGAAGGAGGAGGAGAAGGTGAAGTCTGGAGGGTGAATCAGAAGAAGCATTATAAGGAGAAGGAGAAGGTGAAGTCTGGAGGGTGAATCAGAAGAAGCAGAAGAAGGAGAAGGAGAAGATGAGGTCTGGAGGGTGAATCAGAAGAAGTAGATGAAGGAGAAGGAGAAGGTGAAGTCTGGAGGGTGAAGCAGAAGAAGTAGAAGAAGGAGAAGGAGAAGGTGAAGTCTGGAGGGTGAATCAGAAAAAGCAGAAGAAAGAGAAGGAGAAGGTGAAGTCTGGAGGGTGAATCAGAAGAAGTAGAAGAAGGAGAAGGAGAAGGTGAAGTCTGGAGGGTGAATCAGAATAATCAGAAGAAGGAGAAGGAGAAGGTGAAGTCTGGAGGGTGAATCAGAAGAAGCAGAAGAAAGAGAAGGAGAAGGTGAAGTCTGGAGGGTGAATCAGAAGAAGTAGAAGAAGGAGAAGGAGAAGGTGAAGTCTGGAGGGTGAATCAGAAAAAGCAGAAGAAGGAGAAGGAGAAGGTGAAGTCTGGAGGGTGAATCAGAAGAAGCAGAAGAAGGAGAAGGAGAAGGTGAAGTCTGGAGGGTGAATCAGATGAAGCAGAAGAAGGAGAAGGAGAAGGTGAAGTCTGGAGGGTGAATCAGAAGAAGCAGAAGAAGGAGAAGGAGAAGATGAAGTCTGGAGGGTGAATCAGAAGAAGTAGAAGAAGGAGAAGGAGAAGGTGAGGTCTGGAGGGTGAATCAGAAGAAGCAGAAGAAGGAGAAGGAGAAGGTGCAGTCTGGAGGGTGAATCAGAAGAAGCAGAAGAAGGAGAAGGAGAAGGTGAAGTCTGGAGGGTGAATCAGAAGAAGCAGAAGAAGGAGAAGGAGAAGGTGAAGTCAGGAGTGTGAATCAGAAGAAGCAGAAGAAGGAGAAGGAGAAGGTGAAGTTAGGAGGGTGAATCAGAAGAAGCAGAAGAAGGAGAAGGAGCAGGTGATGTCAGGGGGATGAAGCAGAAGAAGTAGAAGAAGGAGAAGGAGAAGGTGAAGTCAGGACGGTGAAGCAGAAGAAGCAGAAGAAGGAGAAGGAGAAGGTGAAGTCTGGAGGGTGATTCAGAAGAAGTAGAAGAAGGAGAAGGAGAAGGTCAAGTCTGGAGGGTGAATCAGAAGAAGTAGAATAAGGAGAAGGAGAAGGTGAAGTCTGGAGGGTGAAGCAGAAGAAGTAGAAGAAGGAGAAGGTGAAGTCAGGAGGGTGAATCAGAAGAAGTAGAAGAAGGAGAAGGAGAAGGTGAAGTCAGGAGGGTGAATCAGAAGAAGCAGAAGAAGGAGAAGGAGAAGGTGAAGTCTGGAGGGTGAATCAGAAGAAGCAGAAGAAAGAGAAGGAGAAGGTGAAGTCTGGAGGGTGAATCAGAAGAAGTAGAAGAAGGAGCAGGAGAAGGTGAAGTCTGGAGGGTGAATCAGAAGAAGTAGAAGAAGGAGAAGGAGAAGGTGAAGTCTGGAGGGTGAATCAGAAGAAGCAGAAGAAGGAGAAGGAGAAGGTGAAGTCTGGAGGGTGAATCGGAAGAAGCAGAAGAAGGAGAAGGAGAAGATGAAGTCTGGAGGGTGAATCAGAAGAAGGAGAAGAAGGAGGAGGAGAAGGTGAAGTCTGGAGGGTGAATCAGAAGATGCAGAAAAAGGAGAAGGAGAAGGTGAAGTCTGGAGGGTGAATCAGAAGAAGCAGAAGAAGGAGGAGGAGAAGGTGAAGTCTGGAGGGTGAATCAGAAGAAGTAGAAGAAGGAGAAGGAGAAGGTGAAGTCAGGAGGGTGAATCAGAAGAAGCAGAAGAAGGAGAAGGAGAAGGTGAAGTCTGGAGGGTGAATCAGAAGAATCAGAAGAAGGAGAAGGAGAAGGTGAAGTCTGGAGGGTGAATCAGAAGAAGCAGAAGAAAGAGAAGGAGAGGGTGAAGTCTGGAGGGTGAAGCAGAAGAAGCAGAAGAAGGAGAAGCAGAAGGTGAAGACTGGAGGGTGAATCAGAAGAAGTAGAAGAAGGAGAAGGAGAAGGTGAAGTCTGGAGGATGAATCAGAAGAAGTAGAAGAAGGAGAAGGAGAAGGTGAAGTCTGGAGGGTGAATCAGAAGAAGCAGAAGAAGGAGAAGGAGAAGGTGAAGTCTGAAGGGTGAATCAGAAGAAGCAGAAGAAGGAGAAGGAGAAGGTGAAGTCTGGAGGGTGAATCAGAAGAAGCAGAAGAAGGAGAAGGAGAAGGTGAAGTCTGGAGGGTGAATCAGAAGAAGCAGAAGAAGGAGAAGGAGAAGGTGAAGTCTGGAGGGTGAATCAGAAGAAGTAGAAGAAGGAGAAGGAGAAGGTGAAGTCTGGAGGGTGAATCAGAAGAAGTAGAAGAAGGAGAAGGAGAAGGTGAAGTCTGGAGGGTGAATCAGAAGAAGCAGAAGAAGGAGAAGGAGAAGGTGAAGTCTGGAGGGTGAATCGGAAGAAGCAGAAGAAGGAGAAGGAGAAGATGAAGTCTGGAGGGTGAATCAGAAGAAGTAGAAGAAGGAGAAGGAGAAGGTGAAGTCTGGAGGGTGAATCAGAAGATGCAGAAGAAGGAGAAGGAGAAGGTGAAGTCTGGAGGGTGAATCAGAAGAAGCAGAAGAAGGAGGAGGAGAAGGTGAAGTCTGGAGGGTGAATCAGAAGAAGCATTATAAGGAGAAGGAGAAGGTGAAGTCTGGAGGGTGAATCAGAAGAAGCAGAAGAAAGAGAAGGAGAAAGTGAAGTCTGGAGGGTGAAGCAGAAGAAACAGAAGAAGGAGAAGGAGAAGGTGAAGACTGGAGGGTGAATCAGAAGAAGCAGAAGAAGGAGAAGGAGAAGGTGAAGTCTGGAGGGTGAATCAGAAGAAGCAGAAGAAGGAGAAGGAGAAGGTGAAGTCTAGAGGGTGAATCAGAAGAAGCAGAAGAAGGAGGAGGAGAAGGTGAAGTCTGGAGGGTGAATCAGAAGAAGCATTATAAGGAGAAGGAGAAGGTGAAGTCTGGAGGGTGAATCAGAAGAAGCAGAAGAAAGAGAAGGAGAAAGTGAAGTCTGGAGGGTGAAGCAGAAGAAACAGAAGAAGGAGAAGGAGAAGGTGAAGACTGGAGGGTGAATCAGAAGAAGTAGAAGAAGGAGAAGGAGAAGGTGAAGTCTGGAGGATGAATCAGAAGAAGTAGAAGAAGGAGAAGGAAAAGATGAAGTCTGGAGGGTGAATCATAAGAAGTAGAAGAAGGAGAAGGTGAGGTCTGGAGGGTGAATCAGAAGAAGCAGAAGAAGGAGAAGGAGAAGGTGAAGTCTGTAGGGTGAATCAGAAGAAGCAGAAGAAGGAGAAGGAGAAGGTGAAGTCTGGAGGGTGAATCAGAAGAAGCAGAAGAAGGAGAAGGAGAAGGTGAAGTCAGGAGGGTGAATCAGAAGAAGCAGAAGAAGGAGAAGGAGAAGGTGAAGTTAGGAGGGTGAATCAGAAGAAGCAGAAGGAGAAGGAGAAGGTGAAGTCTGGAGGGTGAATCAGAAGAAGCAGAAGAAGGAGAAGGTGAAGTCTGGAGGGTGAATTAGAAGAAGCAGAAGAAGGAGAAGGAGAAGGTGAAGTCAGGAGGGTGAATCAGAAGAAGCAGAAGAAGGAGAAGGAGAAGGTAAAGTTAGGAGGGTGAATCAGAAGAAGCAGAAGAAGGAGAAGGAGCAGGTGAAGTCAGGGGGGTGAAGCAGAGGAAGTAGAAGAAGGAGAAGGAGAAGGTGAAGTCAGGAGGGTGAAGCAGAAGAAGCAGAAGAAGGAGAAGGAGAAGGTGAAGTCTGGAGGGCGCAGCAGAAGAAGCAGAAGAAGGAGAAGGAGAAGGTGAAGTCTGGAGGATGAATCAGAAGAAGTAGAAGAAGGAGAAGGAAAAGATGAAGTCTGGAGGGTGAATCATAAGAAGTAGAAGAAGGAGAAGGTGAGGTCTGGAGGGTGAATCAGAAGAAGCAGAAGAAGGAGAAGGAGAAGGTGAAGTCTGTAGGGTGAATCAGAAGAAGCAGAAGAAGGAGAAGGAGAAGGTGAAGTCTGGAGGGTGAATCAGAAGAAGCAGAAGAAGGAGAAGGAGAAGGTGAAGTCAGGAGGGTGAATCAGAAGAAGCAGAAGAAGGAGAAGGAGAAGGTGAAGTTAGGAGGGTGAATCAGAAGAAGCAGAAGGAGAAGGAGAAGGTGAAGTCTGGAGGGTGAATCAGAAGAAGCAGAAGAAGGAGAAGGAGAAGGTGAAGTCTGGAGGGTGAATTAGAAGAAGCAGAAGAAGGAGAAGGAGAAGGTGAAGTCAGGAGGGTGAATCAGAAGAAGCAGAAGAAGGAGAAGGAGAAGGTAAAGTTAGGAGGGTGAATCAGAAGAAGCAGAAGAAGGAGAAGGAGCAGGTGAAGTCAGGGGGGTGAAGCAGAGGAAGTAGAAGAAGGAGAAGGAGAAGGTGAAGTCAGGAGGGTGAAGCAGAAGAAGCAGAAGAAGGAGAAGGAGAAGGTGAAGTCTGGAGGGCGCAGCAGAAGAAGCAGAAGAAGGAGAAGGAGAAGGTGAAGTCTGGAGGGTGAAGCAGAAGAAGCAGAAGAAGGAGAAGGAGAAGGTGAAGTCTGGAGGGTGAATCAGAAGAAGTAGAAGGAGGAGAAGGAGAAGGTGAAGTCAGGAGAGTGAAGCAGAAGAAGCAGAAGAAGGAGAAGGAGAAGGTGAAGTCTGGAGGGTGAAGCAGAAGAATCAGAAGAAGGAGAAGGAGAAGGTGAAGTCTGGAGGGCGAAGCAGAAGAAGCAGAAGAAGGGGAAGGAGAAGGTGAAGTCTGGAGGGTGAAGCAGAAGAAGCAGAAGAAGGAGAAGGAGAAGGTGAAGTCTGGAGGGTGAATCAGAAGAAGTAGAAGAAGGAGAAGGAGAAGGTGAAGTCAGGAGGGTGAAGCAGAAGAAGCAGAAGAAGGAGAAGGAGAAGGTAAAGTCTGGAGGGTGAAGCAGAAGAAGCAGAAGAAGGAGAAGGAGAAGGTGAAGTCTGGAGGATGAAGCAGAAGAAGCAGAAGAAGGAGAAGGAGAACGTGAAGTCAGGAGGGTGAATCAGAAGAAGGAGAAGAAGGAGAAGGAGAAGGTGAAGTCTGGAGGGTGAATCAGAAGAAGTAGAAGAAGGAGAAGGAGAAGCTGAAGTCTGGAGGGTGAATCAGAAGAAGTAGAAGAAGGAGAAGGAGAAGGTGAAGTCTGGAGGGTGAATCAGAAGAAGCAGAAGAAGGAGAAGGAGAAGGTGAAGTCTGGAGGGAGAAGCAGAAGAAGTAGAAGAAGGAGAAGGAGAAGGTGAAGTCTGGAGGGTGAATCAGAAGAAGTATAAGAAGGAGAAGGAGAAGGTGTAGTCTGGAGGGTGAATCAGAAGAAGTAGACGAAGGAGAAGGAGAAGGTGAAGTCTGGAGGGTGAATCAGAAGAAGCAGAAGAAGGAGAAGGAGAAGGTGAAGTCTGGAGGGTGAATCAGAAGAAGTAGAAGAAGGAGAAGGAGAAGGTGAAGTCTGGAGGTTGAATCAGAAGAAGCAGAAGAAGGAGAAGTAGAAGGTGAAGTCTGCAGGGTGAATCAGAAGAAGCAGAAGAAGGAGAAGGAGAAGGTGAAGTCTGGAGGGTGAATCAGAAGAAGCAGAATAAGGAGAAGGAGAAGGTGAAGTCTGGAGGGTGAATCAGAAGAAGCAGAAGAAGGAGAAGGAGAAGGTGAAGTCTGGAGGGTGAATCAGAAGGAGTGGAAGAAGGAGAAGGAGAAGGTGAAGTCTGGAGGGTGAACCAGAAGAAGCAGAAGAAGGAGAAGGATAAGGTGAAGTCTGGAGGGTGAATCAGAAGAAGCAGAAGAAGGAGAAGGAGAAGGTGAAGTCTGGAGGGTGAATCAGAAGAAGTAGAAGAAGGAGAAGGAGAAGGTGAAGTATGGAGGGTGAAGCAGAAGAAGTAGAAGAAGGAGAAGGAGAAGGTGAAGTCTGGAGGGTGAATCAGAAAAAGCAGAAGAAAGAGAAGGAGAAGGTGAAGTCTGGAGGGTGAATCAGAAGAAGTAGAAGAAGGAGAAGGAGAAGGTGAAGTCTGGAGGGTGAATCAGAATAATCAGAAGAAGGAGAAGGAGAAGGTGAAGTCTGGAGGGTGAATCAGAAGAAGCAGAAGAAAGAGAAGGAGAAGGTGAAGTCTGGAGGGTGAATCAGAAGAAGTAGAAGAAGGAGAAGGAGAAGGTGAAGTCTGGAGGGTGAATCAGAAAAAGCAGAAGAAGGAGAAGGAGAAGGTGAAGTCTGGAGGGTGAATCAGAAGAAGCAGAAGAAGGAGAAGAAGAAGGTGAAGTCTGGAGGGTGAATCAGAAGAAGCAGAAGAAGGAGAAGGAGAAGGTGAAGTCTGGAGGGTGAATCAGAAGAAGCAGAAGAAGGAGAAGGAGAAGATGAAGTCTGGAGGGTGAATCAGAAGAAGTAGAAGAAGGAGAAGGAGAAGGTGAGGTCTGGAGGGTGAATCAGAAGAAGCAGAAGAAGGAGAAGGAGAAGGTGCAGTCTGGAGGGTGAATCAGAAGAAGCAGAAGAAGGAGAAGGAGAAGGTGAAGTCTGGAGGGTGAATCAGAAGAAGCAGAAGAAGGAGAAGGAGAAGGTGAAGTCAGGAGTGTGAATCAGAAGAAGCAGAAGAAGGAGAAGGAGAAGGTGAAGTTAGGAGGGTGAATCAGAAGAAGCAGAAGAAGGAGAAGGAGCAGGTGATGTCAGGGGGATGAAGCAGAAGAAGTAGAAGAAGGAGAAGGAGAAGGTGAAGTCAGGACGGTGAAGCAGAAGAAGCAGAAGAAGGAGAAGGAGAAGGTGAAGTCTGGAGGGTGATTCAGAAGAAGTAGAAGAAGGAGAAGGAGAAGGTCAAGTCTGGAGGGTGAATCAGAAGAAGTAGAATAAGGAGAAGGAGAAGGTGAAGTCTGGAGGGTGAAGCAGAAGAAGTAGAAGAAGGAGAAGGAGAAGGTGAAGTCAGGAGGGTGAATCAGAAGAAGTAGAAGAAGGAGAAGGAGAAGGTGAAGTCTGGAGGGTGAATCATAAGAAGTAGAAGAAGGAGAAGGTGAGGTCTGGAGGGTGAATCAGAAGAAGCAGAAGAAGGAGAAGGAGAAGGTGAAGTCTGTAGGGTGAATCAGAAGAAGCAGAAGAAGGAGAAGGAGAAGGTGAAGTCTGGAGGGTGAATCAGAAGAAGCAGAAGAAGGAGAAGGAGAAGGTGAAGTCAGGAGGGTGAATCAGAAGAAGCAGAAGAAAGAGAAGGAGAAAGTGAAGTCTGGAGGGTGAAGCAGAAGAAACAGAAGAAGGAGAAGGAGAAGGTGAAGACTGGAGGGTGAATCAGAAGAAGCAGAAGAAGGAGAAGGAGAAGGTGAAGTCTGGAGGGTGAATCAGAAGAAGCAGAAGAAGGAGAAGGAGAAGGTGAAGTCTAGAGGGTGAATCAGAAGAAGCAGAAGAAGGAGGAGGAGAAGGTGAAGTCTGGAGGGTGAATCAGAAGAAGCATTATAAGGAGAAGGAGAAGGTGAAGTCTGGAGGGTGAATCAGAAGAAGCAGAAGAAAGAGAAGGAGAAAGTGAAGTCTGGAGGGTGAAGCAGAAGAAACAGAAGAAGGAGAAGGAGAAGGTGAAGACTGGAGGGTGAATCAGAAGAAGTAGAAGAAGGAGAAGGAGAAGGTGAAGTCTGGAGGATGAATCAGAAGAAGTAGAAGAAGGAGAAGGAAAAGATGAAGTCTGGAGGGTGAATCATAAGAAGTAGAAGAAGGAGAAGGTGAGGTCTGGAGGGTGAATCAGAAGAAGCAGAAGAAGGAGAAGGAGAAGGTGAAGTCTGCAGGGTGAATCAGAAGAAGCAGAAGAAGGAGAAGGAGAAGGTGAAGTCTGGAGGGTGAATCAGAAGAAGCAGAAGAAGGAGAAGGAGAAGGTGAAGTCAGGAGGGTGAATCAGAAGAAGCAGAAGAAGGAGAAGGAGAAGGTGAAGTTAGGAGGGTGAATCAGAAGAAGCAGAAGGAGAAGGAGAAGGTGAAGTCTGGAGGGTGAATCAGAAGAAGCAGAAGAAGGAGAAGGTGAAGTCTGGAGGGTGAATTAGAAGAAGCAGAAGAAGGAGAAGGAGAAGGTGAAGTCAGGAGGGTGAATCAGAAGAAGCAGAAGAAGGAGAAGGAGAAGGTAAAGTTAGGAGGGTGAATCAGAAGAAGCAGAAGAAGGAGAAGGAGCAGGTGAAGTCAGGGGGGTGAAGCAGAGGAAGTAGAAGAAGGAGAAGGAGAAGGTGAAGTCAGGAGGGTGAAGCAGAAGAAGCAGAAGAAGGAGAAGGAGAAGGTGAAGTCTGGAGGGCGCAGCAGAAGAAGCAGAAGAAGGAGAAGGAGAAGGTGAAGTCTGGAGGATGAATCAGAAGAAGTAGAAGAAGGAGAAGGAAAAGATGAAGTCTGGAGGGTGAATCATAAGAAGTAGAAGAAGGAGAAGGTGAGGTCTGGAGGGTGAATCAGAAGAAGCAGAAGAAGGAGAAGGAGAAGGTGAAGTCTGTAGGGTGAATCAGAAGAAGCAGAAGAAGGAGAAGGAGAAGGTGAAGTCTGGAGGGTGAATCAGAAGAAGCAGAAGAAGGAGAAGGAGAAGGTGAAGTCAGGAGGGTGAATCAGAAGAAGCAGAAGAAGGAGAAGGAGAAGGTGAAGTTAGGAGGGTGAATCAGAAGAAGCAGAAGGAGAAGGAGAAGGTGAAGTCTGGAGGGTGAATCAGAAGAAGCAGAAGAAGGAGAAGGAGAAGGTGAAGTCTGGAGGGTGAATTAGAAGAAGCAGAAGAAGGAGAAGGAGAAGGTGAAGTCAGGAGGGTGAATCAGAAGAAGCAGAAGAAGGAGAAGGAGAAGGTAAAGTTAGGAGGGTGAATCAGAAGAAGCAGAAGAAGGAGAAGGAGCAGGTGAAGTCAGGGGGGTGAAGCAGAGGAAGTAGAAGAAGGAGAAGGAGAAGGTGAAGTCAGGAGGGTGAAGCAGAAGAAGCAGAAGAAGGAGAAGGAGAAGGTGAAGTCTGGAGGGCGCAGCAGAAGAAGCAGAAGAAGGAGAAGGAGAAGGTGAAGTCTGGAGGGTGAAGCAGAAGAAGCAGAAGAAGGAGAAGGAGAAGGTGAAGTCTGGAGGGTGAATCAGAAGAAGTAGAAGGAGGAGAAGGAGAAGGTGAAGTCAGGAGAGTGAAGCAGAAGAAGCAGAAGAAGGAGAAGGAGAAGGTGAAGTCTGGAGGGTGAAGCAGAAGAATCAGAAGAAGGAGAAGGAGAAGGTGAAGTCTGGAGGGCGAAGCAGAAGAAGCAGAAGAAGGGGAAGGAGAAGGTGAAGTCTGGAGGGTGAAGCAGAAGAAGCAGAAGAAGGAGAAGGAGAAGGTGAAGTCTGGAGGGTGAATCAGAAGAAGTAGAAGAAGGAGAAGGAGAAGGTGAAGTCAGGAGGGTGAAGCAGAAGAAGCAGAAGAAGGAGAAGGAGAAGGTAAAGTCTGGAGGGTGAAGCAGAAGAAGCAGAAGAAGGAGAAGGAGAAGGTGAAGTCTGGAGGATGAAGCAGAAGAAGCAGAAGAAGGAGAAGGAGAACGTGAAGTCAGGAGGGTGAATCAGAAGAAGGAGAAGAAGGAGAAGGAGAAGGTGAAGTCTGGAGGGTGAATCAGAAGAAGTAGAAGAAGGAGAAGGAGAAGCTGAAGTCTGGAGGGTGAATCAGAAGAAGTAGAAGAAGGAGAAGGAGAAGGTGAAGTCTGGAGGGTGAATCAGAAGAAGCAGAAGAAGGAGAAGGAGAAGGTGAAGTCTGGAGGGAGAAGCAGAAGAAGTAGAAGAAGGAGAAGGAGAAGGTGAAGTCTGGAGGGTGAATCAGAAGAAGTATAAGAAGGAGAAGGAGAAGGTGTAGTCTGGAGGGTGAATCAGAAGAAGTAGACGAAGGAGAAGGAGAAGGTGAAGTCTGGAGGGTGAATCAGAAGAAGCAGAAGAAGGAGAAGGAGAAGGTGAAGTCTGGAGGGTGAATCAGAAGAAGTAGAAGAAGGAGAAGGAGAAGGTGAAGTCTGGAGGTTGAATCAGAAGAAGCAGAAGAAGGAGAAGTAGAAGGTGAAGTCTGCAGGGTGAATCAGAAGAAGCAGAAGAAGGAGAAGGAGAAGGTGAAGTCTGGAGGGTGAATCAGAAGAAGCAGAATAAGGAGAAGGAGAAGGTGAAGTCTGGAGGGTGAATCAGAAGAAGCAGAAGAAGGAGAAGGAGAAGGTGAAGTCTGGAGGGTGAATCAGAAGGAGTGGAAGAAGGAGAAGGAGAAGGTGAAGTCTGGAGGGTGAACCAGAAGAAGCAGAAGAAGGAGAAGGATAAGGTGAAGTCTGGAGGGTGAATCAGAAGAAGCAGAAGAAGGAGAAGGAGAAGGTGAAGTCTGGAGGGTGAATCAGAAGAAGTAGAAGAAGGAGAAGGAGAAGGTGAAGTCTGGAGGGTGAAGCAGAAGAAGTAGAAGAAGGAGAAGGAGAAGGTGAAGTCTGGAGGGTGAATCAGAAAAAGCAGAAGAAAGAGAAGGAGAAGGTGAAGTCTGGAGGGTGAATCAGAAGAAGTAGAAGAAGGAGAAGGAGAAGGTGAAGTCTGGAGGGTGAATCAGAATAATCAGAAGAAGGAGAAGGAGAAGGTGAAGTCTGGAGGGTGAATCAGAAGAAGCAGAAGAAAGAGAAGGAGAAGGTGAAGTCTGGAGGGTGAATCAGAAGAAGTAGAAGAAGGAGAAGGAGAAGGTGAAGTCTGGAGGGTGAATCAGAAAAAGCAGAAGAAGGAGAAGGAGAAGGTGAAGTCTGGAGGGTGAATCAGAAGAAGCAGAAGAAGGAGAAGGAGAAGGTGAAGTCTGGAGGGTGAATCAGAAGAAGCAGAAGAAGGAGAAGGAGAAGGTGAAGTCTGGAGGGTGAATCAGAAGAAGCAGAAGAAGGAGAAGGAGAAGATGAAGTCTGGAGGGTGAATCAGAAGAAGTAGAAGAAGGAGAAGGAGAAGGTGAGGTCTGGAGGGTGAATCAGAAGAAGCAGAAGAAGGAGAAGGAGAAGGTGCAGTCTGGAGGGTGAATCAGAAGAAGCAGAAGAAGGAGAAGGAGAAGGTGAAGTCTGGAGGGTGAATCAGAAGAAGCAGAAGAAGGAGAAGGAGAAGGTGAAGTCAGGAGTGTGAATCAGAAGAAGCAGAAGAAGGAGAAGGAGAAGGTGAAGTTAGGAGGGTGAATCAGAAGAAGCAGAAGAAGGAGAAGGAGCAGGTGATGTCAGGGGGATGAAGCAGAAGAAGTAGAAGAAGGAGAAGGAGAAGGTGAAGTCAGGACGGTGAAGCAGAAGAAGCAGAAGAAGGAGAAGGAGAAGGTGAAGTCTGGAGGGTGATTCAGAAGAAGTAGAAGAAGGAGAAGGAGAAGGTCAAGTCTGGAGGGTGAATCAGAAGAAGTAGAATAAGGAGAAGGAGAAGGTGAAGTCTGGAGGGTGAAGCAGAAGAAGTAGAAGAAGGAGAAGGAGAAGGTGAAGTCAGGAGGGTGAATCAGAAGAAGTAGAAGAAGGAGAAGGAGAAGGTGAAGTCAGGAGGGTGAATCAGAAGAAGCAGAAGAAGGAGAAGGAGAAGGTGAAGTCTGGAGGGTGAATCAGAAGAAGCAGAAGAAAGAGAAGGAGAAGGTGAAGTCTGGGGGGTGAATCAGAAGAAGTAGAAGAAGGAGCAGGAGAAGGTGAAGTCTGGAGGGTGAATCAGAAGAAGTAGAAGAAGGAGAAGGAGAAGGTGAAGTCTGGAGGGTGAATCAGAAGAAGCAGAAGAAGGAGAAGGAGAAGGTGAAGTCTGGAGGGTGAATCGGAAGAAGCAGAAGAAGGAGAAGGAGAAGATGAAGTCTGGAGGGTGAATCAGAAGAAGGAGAAGAAGGAGGAGGAGAAGGTGAAGTCTGGAGGGTGAATCAGAAGATGCAGAAAAAGGAGAAGGAGAAGGTGAAGTCTGGAGGGTGAATCAGAAGAAGCAGAAGAAGGAGGAGGAGAAGGTGAAGTCTGGAGGGTGAATCAGAAGAAGTAGAAGAAGGAGAAGGAGAAGGTGAAGTCAGGAGGGTGAATCAGAAGAAGCAGAAGAAGGAGAAGGAGAAGGTGAAGTCTGGAGGGTGAATCAGAAGAATCAGAAGAAGGAGAAGGAGAAGGTGAAGTCTGGAGGGTGAATCAGAAGAAGCAGAAGAAAGAGAAGGAGAGGGTGAAGTCTGGAGGGTGAAGCAGAAGAAGCAGAAGAAGGAGAAGCAGAAGGTGAAGACTGGAGGGTGAATCAGAAGAAGTAGAAGAAGGAGAAGGAGAAGGTGAAGTCTGGAGGATGAATCAGAAGAAGTAGAAGAAGGAGAAGGAGAAGGTGAAGTCTGGAGGGTGAATCAGAAGAAGCAGAAGAAGGAGAAGGAGAAGGTGAGGTCTGGAGGGTGAATCAGAAGAAGCAGAAGAAGGCGAAGGAGAAGATGAAGTCTGAAGGGTGAATCAGAAGAAGTAGAAGAAGGAGAAGGAGAAGGTGAGGTCTGGAGGGTGAATCAGAAGAAGCAGAAGAAGGAGAAGGAGAAGGTGAAGTCTGGAAGGTGAATCAGAAGAAGCAGAAGAAGGAGAAGGAGAAGGTGAAGTCTGGAGGGTGAATCAGAAGAAGCAGAAGAAGGAGAAGGAGAAGGTGAAGTCAGGAGGGTGAATCAGAAGAAGCAGAAGAAGGAGAAGGAGAAGGTGAAGTTAGGAGGGTGAATCAGAAGAAGCAGAAGAAGGAGAAGGAGAAGGTGAAGTCACGGGGGTGAAGCAGAAGAAGTAGAAGAAGGAGAAGGAGAAGGTGAAGTCAGGAGGGTGAAGCAGAAGAAGCAGAAGAAGGAGAAGGAGAAGGTGAAGTCTGCAGGGCGCAGCAGAAGAAGCAGAAGAAGGAGAAGGAGAAGGTGAAGTCTGGAGGGTGAAGCAGAAGAAGCAGAAGAAGGAGAAGGAGAAGGTGAAGTCTGGAGGGTGAATCAGAAGAAGTAGAAGAAGGAGAAGGAGAAGGTGAAGTCAGGAGGGTGAAGCAGAAGAAGCAGAAGAAGGAGAAGGAGAAGGTGAAGTCTGGAGGGTGAAGCAGAAGAAGCAGAAGAAGGAGAAGGAGAATGTGAAGTCTGGAGGGCGAAGCAGAAGAAGGAGAAGGAGAAGGTGAAGTCTGGAGGGTGAAGCAGAAGAAGCAGAAGAAGGAGAAGGAGAAGGTGAAGTCTGGAGGGTGAATCAGAAGAAGTAGAAGAAGGAGTAGGAAAAGGTGAAGTCAGGAGGGTGAAGCAGAAGAAGCAGAAGAAGGAGAAGGAGAAGGTGAAGTCTGGAGGGTGAAGCAGAAGAAGCAGAAGAAGGAGAAGGAGAAGGTGAAGTCTGGAGGGTGAAGCAGAAGAAGCAGAAGAAGGAGAAGGAGAAGGTGAAGTCAGGAGGGTGAATCAAAAGAAGTAGAAGAAGGAGAAGGAGATGGTGAAGTCTGGAGGGTGAATCAGAAGAAGTAGAAGAAGGAGAAGGAGAAGGTGAAGTCTGGAGGGTGAATCAGAAGAAGTAGAAGAAGGAGAAGGAGAAGGTGAAGTCTGGAGGGTGAATCAGAAGAAGCAGAAGAAGGAGAAGAGAAGGTGAAGTCTGGAAGGAGAAGCAGAAGAAGTAGAAGAAGGAGAAGGAGAAGGTGAAGTCTGGAGGGTGAATCAGAAGAAGTAGAAGAAGGAGAAGGAGAAGGTGAAGTCTGGAGTGTGAATCAGAAGAAGTAGAAGAAGGAGAAGGAGAAGGTGTAGTCTGGAAGGTGAATCAGAAGAAGTAGACGAAGGAGAAGGAGAAGGTGAAGTCTGGAGGGTGAATCAGAAGAAGCAGAAGAAGGAGAAGGAGAAGGTGAAGTCTGGAGAGTGAATAAGTAGAAGTAGAAGAAGGAGAAGGAGAAGGTGAAGTCTGGAGGGTGAATCAGAAGAAGCAGAAGAAGGAGAAGGAGAAGGTGAAGTCTGGAGGGTGAATCAGAAGAAGTAGAAGAAGGAGAAGGAGATGGTGTAGTCTGAAGGGTGAATCAGAAGAAGTAGACGAAGGAGAAGGAGAAGGTGAAGTCTGGAGGGTGAATCAGAAGAAGCAGAAGAAGGAGAAGGAGAAGGTGAAGTCTAGAGGGTGAATCAGAAGAAGTAGAAGAAGGAGAAGGAGAAGGTGAACTCTGGAGGGTGAATCAGAAGAAGCAGAAGAAGGAGAAGGAGAAGGTGAAGTCAGGAGGGGGAATCAGAAGAAGCAGAAGAAGGAGAAGGAGAAGGTGAAGTCTGGAGGGTGAATCAGAAGAAGCAGAAGAAGGAGAAGGAGAAGTTGAAGACTGGAGGGTGAATCAGAAAAAGTAGAAGAAGGAGAAGGAGAAGGTGAAGTCTGGAGGGTGAATCAGAAGAAGTAGAAGAAGGAGAAGGAGAAGGTGAAGTCTGGAGGGTGAATCAGAAGAAGCAGAAGAAGGAGAACGAGAAGGTGAAGTCTGGAGGGTGAATCAGAAGAAGTAGAAGAAGGAGAAGGAGAAGGTGAAGTCTGGAGGGTGAATCAGAAGAAGCAGAAGAAGGAGAATGAGAAGGTGAAGTCAGGAGGGTGAATCAGAAGAAGCAGAAGAAGGAGAAGGAGAAGTTGAAGTCTGGAGGGTGAATCAGAAGAAGCAGAAGAAGGAGAAGGAGGAGGTGAAGACTGGAGGGTGAATCAGAAAAAGTAGAAGAAGGAGAAGGAGAAGGTGAAGTCTGGAGGGTGAATCAGAAGAAGTAGAAGAAGGAGAAGGAGAAGGCGAAGTCTGGAGGGTGAATCAGAAGAAGCAGAAAAAGGAGAAGGAGAAGGTGAAGTCTGGAGGGTGAATCAGAAGAAGCAGAAGAAGGAGGAGGAGAAGATGAAGTCTGGAGGGTGAATCAGAAGAAGTAGAAGAAGGAGAAGGAGAAGGTGAGGTCTGGAGGGTGAATCAGAAGAAGCAGAAGAAGGAGAAGGATATGGTGAAGTCTGAAGGGTGAATCAGAAGAAGCAGAAGAAGGAGAAGTAAAAGGTGAAGTCTGGAGGGTGAATCAGAAGAAGCAGAAGAAGGAGAAGGAGAAGGTGAAGTCTGGAGGGTGAATCAGAAGAAGCAGAAGAAGGAGAAGTAGAAGGTGAAGTCTGCAGGGTGAATCAGAAGAAGCAGAAGAAGGAGAAGGAGAAGGTGAAGTCTGGAGGGTGAATCAGAAGAAGCAGAATAAGGAGAAGGAGAAGGTGAAGTCTGGAGGGTGAATCAGAAGAAGCAGAAGAAGGAGAAGGAGAAGGTGAAGTCTGGAGGGTGAATCAGAAGGAGTGGAAGAAGGAGAAGGAGAAGGTGAAGTCTGGAGGGTGAACCAGAAGAAGCAGAAGAAGGAGAAGGATAAGGTGAAGTCTGGAGGGTGAATCAGAAGAAGCAGAAGAAGGAGAAGGAGAAGGTGAAGTCTGGAGGGTGAATCAGAAGAAGTAGAAGAAGGAGAAGGAGAAGGTGAAGTCTGGAGGGTGAAGCAGAAGAAGTAGAAGAAGGAGAAGGAGAAGGTGAAGTCTGGAGGGTGAATCAGAAAAAGCAGAAGAAAGAGAAGGAGAAGGTGAAGTCTGGAGGGTGAATCAGAAGAAGTAGAAGAAGGAGAAGGAGAAGGTGAAGTCTGGAGGGTGAATCAGAAGAAGCAGAAGAAGGAGAAGGAGAAGGTGAAGTCAGGAGGGGGAATCAGAAGAAGCAGAAGAAGGAGAAGGAGAAGGTGAAGTCTGGAGGGTGAATCAGAAGAAGCAGAAGAAGGAGAAGGAGAAGTTGAAGACTGGAGGGTGAATCAGAAGAAGTAGAAGAAGGAGAAGGAGAAGGTGAAGTCTGGAGGGTGAATCAGAAGAAGTAGAAGAAGGAGAAGGAGAAGGTGAAGTCTGGAGGGTGAATCAGAAGAAGCAGAAGAAGGAGAACGAGAAGGTGAAGTCTGGAGGGTGAATCAGAAGAAGTAGAAGAAGGAGAAGGAGAAGGTGAAGTCTGGAGGGTGAATCAGAAGAAGCAGAAGAAGGAGAATGAGAAGGTGAAGTCAGGAGGGTGAATCAGAAGAAGCAGAAGAAGGAGAAGGAGAAGTTGAAGTCTGGAGGGTGAATCAGAAGAAGCAGAAGAAGGAGAAGGAGGAGGTGAAGACTGGAGGGTGAATCAGAAAAAGTAGAAGAAGGAGAAGGAGAAGGTGAAGTCTGGAGGGTGAATCAGAAGAAGTAGAAGAAGGAGAAGGAGAAGGCGAAGTCTGGAGGGTGAATCAGAAGAAGCAGAAAAAGGAGAAGGAGAAGGTGAAGTCTGGAGGGTGAATCAGAAGAAGCAGAAGAAGGAGGAGGAGAAGATGAAGTCTGGAGGGTGAATCAGAAGAAGTAGAAGAAGGAGAAGGAGAAGGTGAGGTCTGGAGGGTGAATCAGAAGAAGCAGAAGAAGGAGAAGGATATGGTGAAGTCTGAAGGGTGAATCAGAAGAAGCAGAAGAAGGAGAAGTAAAAGGTGAAGTCTGGAGGGTGAATCAGAAGAAGCAGAAGAAGGAGAAGGAGAAGGTGAAGTCTGGAGGGTGAATCAGAAGAAGCAGAAGAAGGAGAAGTAGAAGGTGAAGTCTGCAGGGTGAATCAGAAGAAGCAGAAGAAGGAGAAGGAGAAGGTGAAGTCTGGAGGGTGAATCAGAAGAAGCAGAATAAGGAGAAGGAGAAGGTGAAGTCTGGAGGGTGAATCAGAAGAAGCAGAAGAAGGAGAAGGAGAAGGTGAAGTCTGGAGGGTGAATCAGAAGGAGTGGAAGAAGGAGAAGGAGAAGGTGAAGTCTGGAGGGTGAACCAGAAGAAGCAGAAGAAGGAGAAGGATAAGGTGAAGTCTGGAGGGTGAATCAGAAGAAGCAGAAGAAGGAGAAGGAGAAGGTGAAGTCTGGAGGGTGAATCAGAAGAAGTAGAAGAAGGAGAAGGAGAAGGTGAAGTCTGGAGGGTGAAGCAGAAGAAGTAGAAGAAGGAGAAGGAGAAGGTGAAGTCTGGAGGGTGAATCAGAAAAAGCAGAAGAAAGAGAAGGAGAAGGTGAAGTCTGGAGGGTGAATCAGAAGAAGTAGAAGAAGGAGAAGGAGAAGGTGAAGTCTGGAGGGTGAATCAGAATAATCAGAAGAAGGAGAAGGAGAAGGTGAAGTCTGGAGGGTGAATCAGAAGAAGCAGAAGAAAGAGAAGGAGAAGGTGAAGTCTGGAGGGTGAATCAGAAGAAGTAGAAGAAGGAGAAGGAGAAGGTGAAGTCTGGAGGGTGAATCAGAAAAAGCAGAAGAAGGAGAAGGAGAAGGTGAAGTCTGGAGGGTGAATCAGAAGAAGCAGAAGAAGGAGAAGGAGAAGGTGAAGTCTGGAGGGTGAATCAGAAGAAGCAGAAGAAGGAGAAGGAGAAGGTGAAGTCTGGAGGGTGAATCAGAAGAAGCAGAAGAAGGAGAAGGAGAAGATGAAGTCTGGAGGGTGAATCAGAAGAAGTAGAAGAAGGAGAAGGAGAAGGTGAGGTCTGGAGGGTGAATCAGAAGAAGCAGAAGAAGGAGAAGGAGAAGGTGCAGTCTGGAGGGTGAATCAGAAGAAGCAGAAGAAGGAGAAGGAGAAGGTGAAGTCTGGAGGGTGAATCAGAAGAAGCAGAAGAAGGAGAAGGAGAAGGTGAAGTCAGGAGTGTGAATCAGAAGAAGCAGAAGAAGGAGAAGGAGAAGGTGAAGTTAGGAGGGTGAATCAGAAGAAGCAGAAGAAGGAGAAGGAGCAGGTGATGTCAGGGGGATGAAGCAGAAGAAGTAGAAGAAGGAGAAGGAGAAGGTGAAGTCAGGACGGTGAAGCAGAAGAAGCAGAAGAAGGAGAAGGAGAAGGTGAAGTCTGGAGGGTGATTCAGAAGAAGTAGAAGAAGGAGAAGGAGAAGGTCAAGTCTGGAGGGTGAATCAGAAGAAGTAGAATAAGGAGAAGGAGAAGGTGAAGTCTGGAGGGTGAAGCAGAAGAAGTATAAGAAGGAGAAGGAGAAGGTGAAGTCAGGAGGGTGAATCAGAAGAAGTAGAAGAAGGAGAAGGAGAAGGTGAAGTCAGGAGGGTGAATCAGAAGAAGCAGAAGAAGGAGAAGGAGAAGGTGAAGTCTGGAGGGTGAATCAGAAGAAGCAGAAGAAAGAGAAGGAGAAGGTGAAGTCTGGAGGGTGAATCAGAAGAAGTAGAAGAAGGAGCAGGAGAAGGTGAAGTCTGGAGGGTGAATCAGAAGAAGTAGAAGAAGGAGAAGGAGAAGGTGAAGTCTGGAGGGTGAATCAGAAGAAGCAGAAGAAGGAGAAGGAGAAGGTGAAGTCTGGAGGGTGAATCGGAAGAAGCAGAAGAAGGAGAAGGAGAAGATGAAGTCTGGAGGGTGAATCAGAAGAAGGAGAAGAAGGAGGAGGAGAAGGTGAAGTCTGGAGGGTGAATCAGAAGATGCAGAAAAAGGAGAAGGAGAAGGTGAAGTCTGGAGGGTGAATCAGAAGAAGCAGAAGAAGGAGGAGGAGAAGGTGAAGTCTGGAGGGTGAATCAGAAGAAGTAGAAGAAGGAGAAGGAGAAGGTGAAGTCAGGAGGGTGAATCAGAAGAAGCAGAAGAAGGAGAAGGAGAAGGTGAAGTCTGGAGGGTGAATCAGAAGAATCAGAAGAAGGAGAAGGAGAAGGTGAAGTCTGGAGGGTGAATCAGAAGAAGCAGAAGAAAGAGAAGGAGAGGGTGAAGTCTGGAGGGTGAAGCAGAAGAAGCAGAAGAAGGAGAAGCAGAAGGTGAAGACTGGAGGGTGAATCAGAAGAAGTAGAAGAAGGAGAAGGAGAAGGTGAAGTCTGGAGGATGAATCAGAAGAAGTAGAAGAAGGAGAAGGAGAAGGTGAAGTCTGGAGGGTGAATCAGAAGAAGCAGAAGAAGGAGAAGGAGAAGGTGAGGTCTGGAGGGTGAATCAGAAGAAGCAGAAGAAGGCGAAGGAGAAGATGAAGTCTGAAGGGTGAATCAGAAGAAGTAGAAGAAGGAGAAGGAGAAGGTGAGGTCTGGAGGGTGAATCAGAAGAAGCAGAAGAAGGAGAAGGAGAAGGTGAAGTCTGGAAGGTGAATCAGAAGAAGCAGAAGAAGGAGAAGGAGAAGGTGAAGTCTGGAGGGTGAATCAGAAGAAGCAGAAGAAGGAGAAGGAGAAGGTGAAGTCAGGAGGGTGAATCAGAAGAAGCAGAAGAAGGAGAAGGAGAAGGTGAAGTTAGGAGGGTGAATCAGAAGAAGCAGAAGAAGGAGAAGGAGAAGGTGAAGTCACGGGGGTGAAGCAGAAGAAGTAGAAGAAGGAGAAGGAGAAGGTGAAGTCAGGAGGGTGAAGCAGAAGAAGCAGAAGAAGGAGAAGGAGAAGGTGAAGTCTGCAGGGCGCAGCAGAAGAAGCAGAAGAAGGAGAAGGAGAAGGTGAAGTCTGGAGGGTGAAGCAGAAGAAGCAGAAGAAGGAGAAGGAGAAGGTGAAGTCTGGAGGGTGAATCAGAAGAAGTAGAAGAAGGAGAAGGAGAAGGTGAAGTCAGGAGGGTGAAGCAGAAGAAGCAGAAGAAGGAGAAGGAGAAGGTGAAGTCTGGAGGGTGAAGCAGAAGAAGCAGAAGAAGGAGAAGGAGAATGTGAAGTCTGGAGGGCGAAGCAGAAGAAGGAGAAGGAGAAGGTGAAGTCTGGAGGGTGAAGCAGAAGAAGCAGAAGAAGGAGAAGGAGAAGGTGAAGTCTGGAGGGTGAATCAGAAGAAGTAGAAGAAGGAGTAGGAAAAGGTGAAGTCAGGAGGGTGAAGCAGAAGAAGCAGAAGAAGGAGAAGGAGAAGGTGAAGTCTGGAGGGTGAAGCAGAAGAAGCAGAAGAAGGAGAAGGAGAAGGTGAAGTCTGGAGGGTGAAGCAGAAGAAGCAGAAGAAGGAGAAGGAGAAGGTGAAGTCAGGAGGGTGAATCAAAAGAAGTAGAAGAAGGAGAAGGAGATGGTGAAGTCTGGAGGGTGAATCAGAAGAAGTAGAAGAAGGAGAAGGAGAAGGTGAAGTCTGGAGGGTGAATCAGAAGAAGTAGAAGAAGGAGAAGGAGAAGGTGAAGTCTGGAGGGTGAATCAGAAGAAGCAGAAGAAGGAGAAGAGAAGGTGAAGTCTGGAGGGAGAAGCAGAAGAAGTAGAAGAAGGAGAAGGAGAAGGTGAAGTCTGGAGGGTGAATCAGAAGAAGTAGAAGAAGGAGAAGGAGAAGGTGAAGTCTGGAGTGTGAATCAGAAGAAGTAGAAGAAGGAGAAGGAGAAGGTGTAGTCTGGAAGGTGAATCAGAAGAAGTAGACGAAGGAGAAGGAGAAGGTGAAGTCTGGAGGGTGAATCAGAAGAAGCAGAAGAAGGAGAAGGAGAAGGTGAAGTCTGGAGAGTGAATAAGTAGAAGTAGAAGAAGGAGAAGGAGAAGGTGAAGTCTGGAGGGTGAATCAGAAGAAGCAGAAGAAGGAGAAGGAGAAGGTGAAGTCTGGAGGGTGAATCAGAAGAAGTAGAAGAAGGAGAAGGAGATGGTGTAGTCTGAAGGGTGAATCAGAAGAAGTAGACGAAGGAGAAGGAGAAGGTGAAGTCTGGAGGGTGAATCAGAAGAAGCAGAAGGAGAAGGAGAAGGTGAAGTCTAGAGGGTGAATCAGAAGAAGTAGAAGAAGGAGAAGGAGAAGGTGAACTCTGGAGGGTGAATCAGAAGAAGCAGAAGAAGGAGAAGGAGAAGGTGAAGTCAGGAGGGGGAATCAGAAGAAGCAGAAGAAGGAGAAGGAGAAGGTGAAGTCTGGAGGGTGAATCAGAAGAAGCAGAAGAAGGAGAAGGAGAAGTTGAAGACTGGAGGGTGAATCAGAAGAAGTAGAAGAAGGAGAAGGAGAAGGTGAAGTCTGGAGGGTGAATCAGAAGAAGTAGAAGAAGGAGAAGGAGAAGGTGAAGTCTGGAGGGTGAATCAGAAGAAGCAGAAGAAGGAGAACGAGAAGGTGAAGTCTGGAGGGTGAATCAGAAGAAGTAGAAGAAGGAGAAGGAGAAGGTGAAGTCTGGAGGGTGAATCAGAAGAAGCAGAAGAAGGAGAATGAGAAGGTGAAGTCAGGAGGGTGAATCAGAAGAAGCAGAAGAAGGAGAAGGAGAAGGTGAAGTCTGGAGGGTGAATCAGAAGAAGCAGAAGAAGGAGAAGGAGGAGGTGAAGACTGGAGGGTGAATCAGAAAAAGTAGAAGAAGGAGAAGGAGAAGGTGAAGTCTGGAGGGTGAATCAGAAGAAGTAGAAGAAGGAGAAGGAGAAGGCGAAGTCTGGAGGGTGAATCAGAAGAAGCAGAAAAAGGAGAAGGAGAAGGTGAAGTCTGGAGGGTGAATCAGAAGAAGCAGAAGAAGGAGGAGGAGAAGATGAAGTCTGGAGGGTGAATCAGAAGAAGTAGAAGAAGGAGAAGGAGAAGGTGAGGTCTGGAGGGTGAATCAGAAGAAGCAGAAGAAGGAGAAGGATATGGTGAAGTCTGAAGGGTGAATCAGAAGAAGCAGAAGAAGGAGAAGTAAAAGGTGAAGTCTGGAGGGTGAATCAGAAGAAGCAGAAGAAGAGAAGGAGAAGGTGAAGTCTGGAGGGTGAATCAGAAGAAGCAGAAGAAGGAGAAGGAGAAGGTGAAGTCTGGAGGGTGAATCAGAAGAAGTAGAAGAAGGAGAAGGAGAAGGTGAAGTCTGGAGGGTGAATCAGAAGAAGTAGAAGAAGGAGAAGGAGAAGGTGAAGTCTGGATGGTGAATCAGAAGAAGCAGAAGAAGGAGAAGGAGAAGGTGAAGTCTGGAGGGTGAATCAGAAGAAGCAGAAGAAGGAGAAGGAGAAGATGAAGTCTGGAGGGTGAATCAGAAGAAGTAGAAGAAGGAGTAGGAGAAGGAGAAGTCTGGAGGGTGAATCAGAAGAAGCAGAAGAAGGAGAAGGAGATGGTGAAGTCTGGAGGGTGAATCAGAAGAAGCAGAAGTAGGAGAAGGAGAAGGTGAAGTCTGGAGGGTGAATCAGAAGAAGCAGAAGAAGGAGAAGGAGAAGATGAAGTCTGGAGGGTGAATCAGAAGAAGTAGAAGAAGGAGTAGGAGAAGGAGAAGTCTGGAGGGTGAATCAGAAGAAGCAGAAGAAGGAGAAGGAGATGGTGAAGTCTGGAGGGTGAATCAGAAGAAGCAGAAGTAGGAGAAGGAGAAGGTGAAGTCTGGAGGGTGAATCAGAAGAAGCAGAAGAAGGAGAAGGAGAAGGTGAAGTCTGGAGGGTGAATCAGAAGAAGCAGAAGAAGGAGAAGGAGAAGGTGAATTCTGGAGGGTGAATCAGAAGAAGCAGAAGAAGGAGAAGGAGAAGGTGAAGTCTGGAGGGTGAATCAGAAGAAGCAGAAGAAGGAGAAGGTGAAGTCTGGAGGGTGAATCAGAAGAGGTAGAAGACGGAGAAGGAGAAGGTGAAGTCTGGAGGCTGGAGGGTGAAGCAGAAGAAGTAGAAGAAGGAGAAGGAGAAGGTGAAGTCAGGAGGGTGAATCAGAAGAGGTAGAAGAAGGAGAAGGAGTAGGTGAAGTCAGTAGGGTGAATCAGAAGAAGCAGAAGAAGGAGAAGGAGAAGGTGAAGTCTGTAGAGTGAATCAGAAGAATCAGAAGAAGGAGAAGGAGAATGTGAAGTCTGGAGGTTGAATCAGAAGAAGCTGAAGAAAGAGAAGGAGAAGGTGAAGTCTGGAGGGTGAAGCAGAAGAAGCAGAAGAAGGAGA